>NC_045444.1:9581354-9619461 GCF_002776525.5 Piliocolobus tephrosceles | reverse complement strand
GGTGGAGGTGGAGAGGAGGTGGAGGTGGAGAGGAGGTGGAGGTGGAGAGGAGGTGTAGGGTGAGGCAATGGATTTTGGAATTGAGACTATGAGAAGTGGAGAGCCAGGAGCTGTTTGTGACAGGCTGTGGTAGCTGCCTAGAGAAGCAGAGACAGGCTCCTGGGAACTCAGGCAGGAAGCATGAAGACCCCATACACAACCACACAAGGCACCAGCTTGTATGTCCCTGTTCTTGCTCCAGGCGTCGCCCCTGCAAGTCTGCAGGGATCACTGCCGTCTGCTTTGCCTTCCAGGCGCAAGATGTTGTGGGTATTCTTTTGGCGCCGCTTCCCTTCCCCACCGACTTCTCGCCCTCCACTCCTCCCCACCCCAGCACAGGCAGCCGCTCCAGGGCAAGTCTGTGCAGGCTCCACACACTGATTCTGACCTGCATAATGGATTCTGCCGGGCACCCATGTCCAAACCAGCCCAGATGCCCAAAGCACTGGCACCGGTACGAGCCAGGACGGCTGCAGTGCTCCCAGGTGCCCAGTGCTGGGGGTTGGGGGTGCCACGGCTTGGGAGGCTGCCCAGAGGGTGGGAGGGTCCTCTGCAGAGCTCTGCACGCCTGTTGGCCAACGGGGGCTCTGCACCGAGGGCTGCGTCACGGACTCCTCTTCGGCCTGCAGCGCAGGAAACCCCGTCACCTCCTCGAGGCAGGGACGGTCCTGCCGCCAGCCATTCCTGGGATCCCAATGGTCTCTGCAGTTACACCGGGTTCCAGCCGGCGGCGCCGCGCCGCCCCGCTCCTGCGGAGGAGCCAGGCGCGCTTCACAGGCGCGGCCTCACCCGCTGGACTTGCCAGGTGTGAGCCGCCCCACGTGGGCCCGAATGCGGTCAGGTCCACCCAGGAAGCCAGAGCAGGACTTTGGGCAGCAAGCTTGCTGTGTTAGACAGCAGAGGGACATCTGTGGCTGAGGAATTCGCTGCATCGATGAAAACCCAAGCAAAGGAGTAAGAACCAAACGTAGGTGGGGCAAGGCCAGCCACAACTAATGGAGCAGGCGGTGTTCCAAAGACTTCAGCTCTGAAGTCAGGTTCACACGGCCTTAAACCTCCGCTAGCCTTTCTCTGACAGGAGGATTTAACTTCCCTGCGTCTCAATGTCCACATCTGTAAAATGAGGTCAGCGTCCATCTCAGGTGACTGTTATAAGGGTCACGTTAAATATTTTATTAATTTTTTAATTAAAAAAACTTCTTTGAGACAGGGTCACTCTGGCTCTGTCACCCAGGCTGGAGTGCAGTGGCGGGATCACAGCTCTCTGCAGCCTAGACTTCCTGGGCTCAAGCGATTCTTCTGTTTCAGCCTCCTCAGTAGCTGGGATCACAGGCCCGTGCCGCCACACCCAGCTAATTTTTAAAAATTTTTAGGAGAGAGGAGGTCTTGCTGTGTTGCTCTAGAACTCCTGATCTCAAGTAATCCTCCCTCCTCAGCCTCCCAAAGTGCTGAGATTACAGGCGGGAGCCACTGTGCCTGGTCTTATTTTTAAATATTTTATACAAAGCAGACATGGCCTGGGACTTAACAGTCGAGCACTCAACAATAATTTCCTCTCTCAGCTCCCCAAATATCCTGGAGAGAAAAGTCAGGTACCACACGAAGCTTTGTGGGGATCAAAGCCAGGTGATAACGGGCGTTGCCCTTCCCACAGGCCTGGGAAGGTCAGGGAGGGGCCGACTAGGAGGGATAGGGGTCAAGGACAGCTGCTGCTGTGTGGAAGCTCAGACTGCACAGGTCTGTTGTACCGATCAGGGCCGATCATTCAGTTAGCCCTAATCTGTACAACACTCCCCACCCCTTGTGTTTTGGTCCTGGCTCTGCGGATAGGTGCCAGAAACCCAACTTGAGCTCCCTCTGCTGAATAGTGATGAGAGATGGGCTGGTGGTGAGGGCTGACTGGACTAAGGTTCCTTCTCACCCCATGCCACACCCCTGTGTGGATACTGCCCATTCTCCATTCTCTCTGCAGGGACGCTGTGCTGCTCAGCCCACCCCAAGCAGGGCAGGGAGGGGAGACACTAGAGAGGCTCCCGGGAGCTCCTCGGTAAGAAGTGGCTTTGGATGGATGCAGTCCAAAGTCTCTTTTTGTTGTTGTCAGGTTATTGTGGTATAATTTACATACAGGGAAACTCACACTTTAAAAATGTACAGTTCTGCTTGTTTTGACAAATGTATGTTATAGTGCAGCCACCACCACATCAATATAGGACATTTTCATCACCCTCAGAAGTTCTGTGTTCCACCCCAACTCTTGGTAACCACTGACTGGATTTCATCTCTACAATCTGCATTTTCCAGAACAGCATATAAAGGGAATCCTACACAGCACATATCTTTTTTTTTTTTTTTTTTTTTTTTTTTTTTTTTTTTTGAGTTGGAGTCTTGCTCTGTCGCCCAGGCTGGAGTGCACTGGTGTGATCTCGGCTCACTGCAATCTCCACCTCCTGGGTTCAAGCGATTCTCCTGCCTCAGCTGCCTGAGTAGCTGGAATTACAGGCACATGCCACCACACCCCGCTAAACTTTTTGTATTTTTTAGTTTCACCATGTTGGCCAGGCTGGTCTTGAATTCCTGACCTCAAGTGATCTGCCCACCTCAGCCTCCCAAAGTGCTGGTATTATAGGCGTGAGCCACCGTGCCCAGCCAGTACATAGCTTTTTAAGACTGCCTTCTTTCTCTCAGTATAAAACTTTTGAGATTCATTCAGTGGGATGTCTATATCAGTACTTTATTTCTTTTTATTGCTGACTGGGCTCCATTATATAGATGTACCACAATCTGTTATCCATTTGCCAGTTCTTGGCGATCATTAGATGAAGCTGCTAGAACATTTATGTACAGGTCCTTGTGTGGGCATATGTTTTCATTTCTATTGGGTAATATCTAGGAGTGAGATTGCTGAGTCATGTGGTGAGTACATGTTTACTTTTGGGAAAAAAGAAAATAAAGTCAAACTTTTCCAGAGCGGTGGTGGCATTTTGCATTCCCACCAAGCAATGTCTGAGTGTTCCTGTTACTCTGCATCCTCACCAGCATTTGGTGTTGTTGGTTGTTTTTTAATTTTAATTTTTAGCCTTCTTAATAGATGTGTAGTGGTATCTCATTGTAGCTTTAATTTTCATTTCCCTCTTCTCTGATGATTTTGAGCATCTTTTCCTGCGCTAATTTGCTATTTATATCTTCTTTGGTGAAGTGCCTGTTTAAATCTTTGGGCTGTTTTTTGTTTCTTTGTTTTTGAGGGTTTTTTAAATTGAGTTTTTAGAATTTGTATGTATCCTAGTAACAAGCCCTTTGTCAGCTAAGTATGTTGGAAAAATTTCCTCCCAGTCTGTGACTTGTCTTTTATACTTAACAGTGTCTTTTAATGAACAGATGTTTGTAATTTTGATGAAGCCCAATTATCAACATTTTCTTTTATGGTTCTTGTTTTTGTGTCCCACCAAAGAACACTGCCTCATTCAAGGTCACAAAGGCTTTCTCTTACGTTTTCTTCTAGAAGATTTATGGTTTTCACTCTTACATTTATATCTCTGACCCATTTTGAATTTGTTAATTTTAGTATATGGTGTGAGGTAGGGGCCAAGAATCATTCTTTAAAATATATGGAGATCTAGTTGTCACAGCCCCATTTCTTGCAATCACTATCCTTTCTCCCATTGAATTGCTTTGGTGCTTTGTTGAAATCAATTGACCATATATGCATACATCTACTTCTGGACTCTATTTTGTTCCGTTAATCCATCTTTCATTCTTATGCCAACATTATAATGTCTTAATTGCTATTACAAGATTCAAGTAAGTCATGAAATCAAGTAGTGTAAGTCCTCCAACTTTGTTCTTATTTTTCAAAATTGTTTTGGCTATTCTATGTCCTTTCTACTTCTATATAAGTTTTAGAACCAATTTCTCAATTTCTAAAAAAAAAATTCCTGATGGAATTTTGATTTGGATTGAGTTGAATCTATAGAACAATTTAGGAATAAAAGACATCTTAATAGTGAGTGTTCTGATCTATTAGCATGGTATTTCTCTACATTTATTTACCTCTTTGTTAATTTCTCTCTCCAATGTTTAATTGTTTTCAGGTATAGGTCTTGAACATATTTTGTTAAATTTATCCCTACTTATTTCATGTTTTAAAAATGTTATTGTAAGTGGCATTTTAAAAATTTGAACTTCTAATTGTTTGTTGCTAGTATTTATAAATACAATTGACTTTTTAAATTGAGACATTATTTCCTGATTCTATAAACATGATAACATGATCAACTATCCCATTGGTCTGGGATTGTACCATTTTTAACACTAAAAGTTCTAAAGAAGAAGCCAAAAAGTTAAAAGTAAACTCTCCCTTGGGAAGAGAAAAGTTGAGGTTTTCAGTTATTGATACAAGAGATTAGGGGAAAGGTACAAAACCCACATGGCAACCCCAGAAACAGAGGCTGAAGGCAACATGGGTTTTAGTGCCAAATGGACACATCACCTTCCTTAGTCTCTGTTGCTGAGGACAACGACCATGATTTGCAGTACACCACAGAGGATCATCCATTATTATGTCACTCCTTGTGATGTAACTTAAGCGCACTGTAATCTTGAACATGACCATCCACTTTGCCTGTGGATTAATTGTTGTGCTTTGTATTGAGACACTGCTAGTTTAATTTTAGCATGGTGAATACTGGGGCCATGTTTTCTTAAGGATTCAGGTGATGAAAATGAGGAAATGGTGTTGCAATATTAATGCCAACGTGACCCAAATGGCCATGTTATTTTAATGACAGGTGGAGTGACACAGACAACTGGATGAGGGAGGTAAAGAATCAAAACAAGGGATACTGCACAACAAGCAGAGAGAATTTGGGGTTGGGCATGGTGGAAGAAGGGACTGTAGAGACTGCCTCACAAGTCCCCAGTGAGATAGGCAAGTATGTCCAAATTAACCAAAAAGGTTTTTGTCTCCCCAAAAGATACCAATTGAAAATAGTGGGCCGGGCGCGGTGGCTCAAGCCTGTAATCCCAGCACTTTGGGAGGCCGAGATGGGTGGATCACGAGGTCAGGAGATCGAGACCATCCTGGCTAACACGGTGAAACCCCGTCTCTACTAAAAATACAAAAACTAGCCGGGCGAGCTGGCGGGCGCCTGTAGTCCCAGCTACTCGGGAGGCTGAGGCAGAAGAATGGCGTAAACCCGGGAGGTGGAGCTTGCAGTGAGCTGAGATCCGGCCACTGCACTCCAGTCCGGGCGACAGAGCGAGACTCCGCCTCAAAAAAAAAAAAAAGAAAAGAAAAGAAAAGAAAATAGTGGCTGCTGAATTAGCTAGGGCATACTACAAAAATGAATTTGTGTGATTGTGCTGCTCCTTTGATTGTTTTTTGAAACGGAGCAGAGGCACATTTCCTCATTCACAGGCTGTAATTGAAGTATCATGTTGGGGAACAAAGGGAGAAGTGTTGATGGCAGCTGTATTGGCCCTTTACAACATGCAGTGGATTCTGCCAGACTCCACCAACAGTCATGCTTTCTACAGTAACCAAGTGCTGCATCCAATCATGGCAATGAAAAACAGTTCTCCTAACTTGTAAACACTTTGATTTGAAAAAAAGGAGTTTCAAATCATCCTTTTTATTTCTATGAAGATTTTAATCCACCTGCAGAAGAAAAAAAGAATGTTGATGCTATCTTGTCCAAATACAAACGTGACTTTGCCCATCTGCCTATTTGGCAGACAGCGCAAATGTAAATTTTTGCAAATTCCGTGCAGTCTATGAACTCTTTACCAAAGAAAAGTTAAAAATGTTAGCCGCGAAGTGTTCTGCACACTTTGTACACAGCATCAGTAAAAGGGGGTGGAGTTTGCGTCCCTGCGATATTGATGCTTTCCAAATGAAAGCTTTTATTTGCTTTTCAGTTCCCTCAAAGCATGAAAAAGCACTTAATGAGATTTTTCACATTCCAGAAATGGAAGGAGATGGCCTCCTTTGGACGTGTGCCTACAGGAGGGCTGTCACTGTTGCCAGGGTAAAAGGCAGCCTGCGATACAACCATATTTTCAAAGCATGGGACAAGAAGAATGTCCTTGTCTAATGTGGAAATATATTAAGAATGAAAATAGAGAAAAAGATAATGGTTAAACAGTCAAACTGAAACTTATAAGTTGTTCCTCCAAAACTGCCTGATGATCTTTGAGGAGCCCATAAGGGCTGTGGAAAAGCATGAACTGACTGTCCCTGAGTTGTCGATGTTATAGGTAGGTAGTGACAAAGCTCATATAATGAAAAATGGACTCATTTTTTGGAAACGAAACCAAAATGTCACCAGAAAAGGACAGCCAATTTAAACAAGACTTTCTCACTTCTTTACTAAAACTGTAACTTATTTGGAATTCAACTTCAACTTCACAAGTTCAAAGTATCTCTGTGCTTTAGAACTATTTTTCCTGAGAGAGACACAGACAGACAGGGAGAGAGACAGACAGGTTTAACTTACAGTGACATCCAGTGTGCTCAGAAATGTTCAAAAAGGGCTGGGCATGGTTGCTCACGCCAGCACTTTGGGAGGCCGAGGTGGGCAGATCACCTGAAGTCAGAAGTTCAAGACCAACGTGGCCAACATGGTGAACCCCGTTCTCTACTAAAAATACAAAAATTAGCCGGGCGTGGTGGCGCACGCCTGTACTCCCAGCTACTTGGGAGGCTGAGGCTGGAGGATCACTTGAACCTGAGAGGCTGAGGTTGTAGTGAGCTGAGATCGCACCACTGTACACCAGCCAGCGCAACAGAGTAAGACTCCATCTCAAAAACAAAAAAAAGTTCAAAAAGGATGGATATCTTAGCCATGGATATCCTACATGATAGATGCAAAAGATGACAAACTGCTGGTTTACCTAAACCAGCATGCAGATGCAAAGTGAATGGACATCTTTGGACAGCTGGAAACGAACCCCTACAAATCTAACACCCTGCTGTTGCTGGTAGGTACAATCCTAAGTATTTCATTCTCAAACGCTTTTGTTGAGGTAACAGCTTGAGGCCTTCACACTGGACTGACCTCAGGAGTCAGTGTACTGTGGACTCTCTAAGAGCAGAGCTACAAGTCAAAGGATTTTCCATTTAACTATATTCAGTTTCATCACTACATCAAGGAAGAACTTCCTACTAAAGGCTGCAGGCAAGGAAATCAAGAGTCAAAATATCCTGCTGTATCGTAGGACCAAAATTTCTTTCTTTTTTTCTTTTTTTTTTTTTTTTGTAGATTGAGTCTCACTCTTGCTCAGGCTGGAGTGCAGTGGCGTCATCTTGGCTCACTGCAACCTCCACCTCCCAAGTTCAAGCAGTCCTCTTGCCTCAGCCTGCTGAGTAGCTGGGACTACAGGCGGGTGCCACCACGGGCGACTAATTTTTGTTTTTTTAGTAGAGACAGGGTTTCACCATGTTGGCCAGGCTGGTCTCAAACTCCTGATCTCAAGTGATCGGCTCGCCTCGGCCTCCCAATGTGCTAGGATTACAGGCATGAGCCACCATGCCCAGCCCGTCATTGCTATTTTTGATTAAATATTAGTAATATCTTTTTAAATACTCCTATTATATTATATTCAGCATTTTTAAAGTCTTACATTTATGTATTTTGGTACAAAATTTAAGTATCTAATAATGAGTTAAAATAAATTGCTAAATCACCAGACAGGAAGAAACATTATAAAACTATTTTTATATTTTTCTCACACATGTTATTTGTTATTAGTCCTATTATTACTAATAGCCACTGTGAACTAATCATATTGTTGTTTTCTTTAAATAATAGCATTTATATAGAAGAAAGGTAAAAAATACACAATATGTATATTTCAAGTAAGCACCATACATGTATACTATTTAGTTTTTATTTTTTAGAGACAGGGTCTCTCCCTTTGTCTTACAGGCTGGAGTGCAGTAGCACCATCACAGCTCACTGCAGCCTAGACCTGTTGGGCTCAAAGGGTCCTCCCCACTCAGCCTCCCCAGGTAGCTGGGACTACAGGTGCAAGCCACCACGCTCGGCTATTTATTTTCATTTTTGTACAGACGGAGTCTCACTATATTGGTTGCCCAGGCTGGTCTCAAACTCCTGAGCTCAAGTAATCCTCCCGCCTCAGCCTCCTAAAGTGCTGGGATTACAGGCGTGTGCCACCGCGCCCGGCCTACAGTAATTTTTAACATACTATATTATGTTGATTTTTTTTTGATCTGGTATGGCTGTGTTCCTGGATGGATCTCTAAAGTGTGTCCTTGAATACACGTCCCATCTCCTGTCGTCTGGATCTTCTCTAAGCCCTAGCGCTCAAGGGCCAACTAAGACCTAAGACCCAGTCGCTGCGCCGAAGGGGCTCAGTTTGGTGGTAAAGCCAGACACACAAAAAAACCCCAGAGAGCAAGGCCTAAGGTGACATTAAATAAGTCGCCTCAGGTGGCCCTGGGAGGGCCTAACCCAGGACAGGCTCTCCAGGAAGGCTTCCTGGAGGAGGCGGGCCTCAGCTGGACCGCAGGCGCCCAGGAGGAGCTGGGGGTGGTGGTGGTGGGGGCGAGGGTGAGGGTAGTTGGAGTTCGGGGGCAGTGTGAAGAGGAGGGCGAGTCCCGGACCTGGGCCTTTCCAGGCAGGGGGCCCAGACGGATCTACGCAGCCAGCGACCCCTCCCAGCTGGGGTCTGCGCGTCCCCCTCCAGGCCGGTCGGGGGCAGAGTCTGGCAGTCTGAAGGCCCCGGGGCAGCAGGACTGGGAGAGCGGGGGTCTCCCTCCTGTCCCCTGCTCCGGGGAGACCCGCGTTTCCAGGGCACCGTCCTTTACCCAGGGCCGCCTTCCTCCCGGGCTCAGCTTTTGGCGAGGCCACCGCGCCCCGCAGCGCCGGGGTCACGGCCCCACGGAGGGCCAGGAGCCTCCAGGGCGCCCCAGCGGCAGGGTGGCTGCTGCCGGGCGGTGCCACGGCAGGGCCCGCGCGGCCCATCCCGCGCCACGCCCCCACCTCCGCCAGCACCGTTGCCAGCAGCCCGGCTGCGAGCCCGCCGGCGCCCGGCCACCCGCCCGCTGCGTCGCCTGGCGGCGCGCCTGCAGCTGAGTCAGCCTGTGAGTCAGCGCCCCCTGACCGCGCCGCGTCTGGGCCCGGGAGGGACGCAGACGGCGCGGGCGGGGAGAGGGGGAGACAAGGACCGGTAAGGCAGGAAGGACGCGGAGCGGGGCAGGGGGAGGAGGAGAGGGCGGGGCAGGGGGAGAAGGAGGGGGCGGGGCAGGCACTCGGAGGAGGCGGAGAGGAGGAGGAGGCAGCAACTTGGAGAAGGGATGAGGAGAGAGAGGAGCAGAAAGAGGGAGGGAGGGCACGCGGGGAGAGGGAGAGGGGAGGCTACCCAGGAACCAGCTCATCCTCAGAGTGTCTCGAAGTTAGGCCTGCACAAGGTTACCTGAGGCTCCCAGGAGTGTGGCCTGCAGCCCGGGGCATACTGTCTTGGTGATCTAGGTTTTGGCCTATGTAAAGTCTACACTGTGGCTTAAGGTGGTCCTGTTCAAACTTTATTTCAAAAACCTCAACCCTGTATTTCTCTTAAGTACATTTTACATCGCAACCAAGTTCCACAAAACCGTATTTCTCCCTATACAGGACTGCAGGGATGCACTCTTTACACTATCTATTCTGGGTTTTTTTGTTGGTGGTGGTGGTGGTGGTTTTTGATGATGACAGTGATGAAACACTAAACTGATTTTATGATCTATTAATAGGTTGCAACCTGCTGTGTGAAGAACACCTTTGAAGGTATCAGACATATCTGTCTTTTCTCTTTTAAATACAATGCACAGCAGCAGGAAAGGGCCTGCTCACCTGCTGGCCAGAGGCTTCCTGCTCTCAGCTTCCATGACTACTTTTTTTTGAGACAGAGTCTTGCTTTGTCACCCAAGCTGGAGTGCAGTGGCGCGAACACGGCTCACTGCAGCCTCAACGTCTCGGTCACAAGTGATCCTCCTGCCTCAGCCTCCCAAGTAGCTGGGACTACAGGCGTGGACCACCACACCTGGCTAATTTTTAAATTTTTTTGTAGAGATGGGGTCTCACTATGTTGTTCAAGCTGGTCTCAAAAACTCCTGGGCTCAAGGGATCCTCCTGCCTCAGCCTCCCAAAGAGCTGGGACCCACAACTCCCACTGATTCCCATGGACCCGAGACAGAGCCTCCATGGGCAAGAAACACACCACGGTTTGTGTTTGTTTGTGTTGTTTGTGTTTGGATGTGCATTGAATCCTGGTAACTGGGATTACCTGGGGTGGGAGGGCACTAGGGATGAGAGGAGGACTTTTCACTCTGCTTCGCTGCTGTTTGAATTTTTGTCACATACATTACTTAAAAAATGTTTATTTTAAAGCATTTCAAACCTACAAAAAGGTGTCAGAAACAAAAGTGACACACAGTCACGCTGCCGTTCTCCCCATTCCACACCCTGCAGAAATCTCTAGCTAGCTTCAGTACTTCTCTGAGGAGTGAGGAGTGGATGAAGCCTCAGAATGCTTTATTTTATATATAATTTTTTTTTTGAGACGAAGTCACAGGCTGGTCTCAAATTCCTGGGCTCAAGCAATCCTTCTGCCTTGCTCAAGCATGAGCCACTATGCCTGGCCAAGGAGCTGATTTCTGATCCTAGGTCTTGAAATTTTTTTTCTTTTCTTTTTCTTTTTTCGGTAAACTTTTATTTTAGGTTCAGGGTGCATGTGCAGGTTTGTTATATAGGTAAACTTGCATCATGGGGGTTTGTTATACAGATTATTTCATCATCAGGTACTATGCCTAGTATCCAATTCAAATTCTTTTCTTTCTTCCTTTTTTTTTTTTTTTTTTTTGAGGAAGGGTCTCACTCTGTGGCCCAGGCTGGTGTGCAGTGGCATGATCTCAGCTCACTGCAGCCTCTGAATCCCAGGCTCAGGTGATCCTCCCACCTCAGCCTCCTGAGTGGCGCACACCACCACACCCAGCTGATTTTTCTATTTTTAGTGGAGATGGGGTTTCTCCGTGTTGCCCAGGCTGGTCTCGAACTCCCAGGCTCAAGCAATCCACCTGCCTTGGCCTCCCAAAGTGCTGGGATTACAGGCATGAGCCACTTTGCCCGGCCCCAATTCAGAATTCTAACACAGTCTTCTGAGTAGTCTCACCGATTGATCATGTCAAAATTGTTGAAAGCTGTTTGCTGTCCTGTAGACTGTCCCTCTGACATTGTCCACAGCACCAAATCTGGCCTGCAGATGATCTGGAGCCATCTCATCAGCAGGCAGGTCTGTCCCAGGTCCTGGCTCTGCCCAGGGAACTGGCAGTTCCTGAGAAGTGAGAGGTATGCAGTTACCTCTCAACACCTCTTCAGTCCCTATCCCCCAGAGCATTTAAGGTCCTTTTGGGGAGATATACCAAAAACCAAGAGTCATTAAGATGGGACTTGGACTCTGGCCTGGAGAAGATTCTAATGTAGTTGGAGAACAATACAAAGCAGCACAAATCAGCTTGCTTGTGTGTTGGGTGTAGGTGGTTAATTAAGTCGGCCTTTGGGACTATTTGGGCTTGGAAGGCCCTGGAGTAACCTCCTCTAGGACATAGGACCTGAAAAATCGCCTAGCTGGTGGTTGCCACTGTGAATTCCTCTCTCCAGGACAGAGAAACCTGACATTGCCTGGGTCCCCACATTTGATCTGGCTTGTTCTAAATCAACTCTTGAGAGCCTGCTGTATAAAGGAGAAAGTGCCCTTTGGCTCACTGGGAGTAAGAAATACAGCCGTCAGGAAAAACAGAAAGTCCGTGCCTGCTGCAGGCACACTCCTGGGTCCACAGGAAACTCCATCAGGGAAGGCAATTACTACAGAAGAGAACACTGCTTGGAGTTGTGGACACTGTTGCCCGCCCAGCTTCCATTCTCCCCTTCCTTCCTAACAGCACCCCAGTTTTGTTCAGGTATCTGCCTGTCCATACGTGCTTCAGGGAAAGCTGGCCCTTGCTCAGCCCCTTGCCCGCAGCTCCTGAGTGGGGGCTGTGGAAGCTGATTTTTCAGAGAGTGATCTCATTGTATTTGCCAACCTGCGCATGGCATTTCCTGGCCCAAGGTTTACTTCAGGAATGGGCTTGTAATCAAATTCAGCCCAGTGGAATATGAGGGTAAGTTTGGAGACTTCTGAGGAAGAAACGTGCTCCTGTTCTTTAAGGAGAGAACTGCCACAAGAGCCCCCAGTCTCCTCCAGAGTGGCAAGCAGGCATGGGATCTGAAACTTCTAGAACCATTTGGCTCTCAGGAAGAAGGCAGCCTGATAACAAGGACAGCCCCAGAAGATGGTGTAGTTAAAGAAATCAGAGAGAAACAGAGCGAGGTTGCTGGATCATTCTGATCCTGAAGTCTCCATTACATCTAATCACATACTGCTGTGGTTGGCAGAGGGGTGCATCTCGGATTGCCGCTGGGGACGAAAGGAGATTCCTGAAAGCAGATGTCCCACCTGGGTCCTGCATCTCTCCCTGCCATTGCCCCTGGGTCCCACTGGTGTCGTTTCCAGTCCAGGATCTCATTCAGAATCCAACATGGCACCTGTCTCCTCCCATTTGGGGCAGTTCTCTCATCTTTCCTTGTCACTGTGACACTGGCCAGCTATTTTATAGGACATTTCTAGCGTTGGATTTGTCTGATGTTTTCTCAGTATTAGATTGAGGATATGCATTTTTTGGCACAAATGCCATTGAAGTGATGCTGTGCGCCTCTCAGGACCCTCTGTCAGGGGAGGGGTGATGATGTATCTCATGACTGGTCATGGTAGCTCTGATCACTTGGTTAAAGTGGCATCTCTCTGAAATTTCTCCACTGGAAAGTTGCTATTTTCCCTTTATAATTAATAAATATCCTGTGGGGGAGATGCTTTATGAGTATGTAAATATCCTGTTTCTCATCATATTTTTGCCTACTAATTTTAGCATCAGTTGATGATTCCTGGCTGTAACAGTTATTACCATAGTTGTTAGCAAATGGTGATTTTCTTTGTACATCGCTCTTTCTATATTTATTAATTGGAATTCTACTGTAAAAAAGAACTCTTTCCCCCATGTGTATGTATTCCATTATTTTTATATCTGTATGAACTCTTGGATGTTTCTCTTATTCTATGGGTTATAATTCATTGCAGTTATTTTTGCTCAAATTGTACCAGATCTGGGATCTGGACCTGATATTGGGATCTCCTTAGTTGACTCCTATGTGCTCCTATGTCCTTGGACACGCCCCATCGCCCCATCCATCGTTCCTTGATCCCTTCCTTACATTCTGGCACAAGATGCTCCAGGCTCATCTGATACTCTCCCTGTCCCAGCCATGGAGTCAATTGTTTCTCTAAGAGCCCTGACTTGTTTGCTGGAGGATGGTATTGAGAAAGTGAGATCTGGGCACCAGTCAGATTTAACTTGGTCAAATGAAAATGCAGAACTGTGCTGACAGGCGGGACAGTGTGGGAAGGAGCGGTCGGACTGCAGGGCCCAGGCGAGGGGCAGGGGGACAGACAGACTCTGAGAGGGAGGGCAGCTTGGCCACTCAGTCCTTGGCTGGGAGCCCCTGTGGGGAGCACGGCTTGTGGATTCAGCACTGGCAGAGCTTGCCTCTAGGGTGTACACCTGGAGGCTGCAGTTGGGAGGGAGAGGAAAAACTTTTACTTTTTAAAAATCATGGGCATCTATTATTAATACTTTAAAAACTATAATAATAAAAGCAGAAAAGGTCTACTTTTCTACTTTTTTGGCCATGTGTACAATTTTTGTTTCCTTTTCTCAAACTGAAGAACAGTGGAGCAGATGTAGATGGACTGTCAAATAACATGGGCTCTCACTGCGCCACACTCACTGGTGCGGTGGGTCTTTGTGCAGGGATCCAGCTGCACTCCAGATCCCAATCATGACATCCTTAAGGCTCAGAGCCAGGGGGTGCTGCAGAGACCATCTTAGGCTGGGGCTTTCAAACCCGCCTGACCGCCACCCACAGCAAAGAAAAAGTCTATTTTATACCATGACCTACCATACAGACATACATTCAAAATTTTATGGCACAGTATTCATTCTTGTTATGTGCGACACATTCAATTGTCTATTTTCTGCAGGTTATTTCCTGCTAGTTTGCCATACTCTTATTATGCAAATGGGAAACTGAGGCCCTAAAAAGGGGAATGAGTGCCCAAAGGCTGCAGCTCTTCAGGATGCATTTACTAAGGGCCTGTCGAACAATGCTACATTTTTATAGCTCTGGAGAGAAATGGGTCTGAATAATAAGGGTGGACTTTTTATTTAAGTGTCAAGAGCTGGATGAAATTAGCCTGCGGGTCTTAAACCAGAGATTTCCTGCCCTTATTCAAAAGCCCCAAATTCCTTATTACGGAGGCCTTAAACTCTTTAAAATAAATGTTTTGTCCATAAGCTGTTCATTCATCCACTTACTCAGCAAATGTCCTTAGTAGTAGGTGGAGAGCAAGCATGCAAGGGGAAGGGGCATCAGTCTCCCAGAGAGACAGACATACAAACAGCCACCACCTGGGCAGGACCTGGCAGTAATGGAGATGTGCACAGGGTGGGCAGGGGAGGTGCTGAGGCAAGCAGGAATGTGACCTTTGGAAGGTTACCTTCCTGAGCTTCAGTTTCCTTCCCCATAAAACGGAGGTGGGACCTGCCTCCCTGAGTTTTAACAAGCTCTGAGAACCTCCTGGCACAGTGCTCTGCCACTGTTGGGGAAGGAAGGCTCATGTCAGCCTGGTAAGGCCAGGAGGGTCTTAAGAGAGCTTGATATGGAGGCCTGCAGGATCCAAGGAGCTCCTGAGAATTTGGGGGCTGGAGAAGAGTGGCTGATGACAATGACAAGGAGGGCTGGAGATGCAGAGGCCATGACGGAGACCTCGTGTGCTTGCCATATACTGGAGTTTAAATTTAGCCCTATGCGCAAGGAGGGCCATTGAAATGCTGTGAGTGGAGGAGTGACATGGCCAGATCTGGATCCACCACATTGACTCAAACAAGGGATTTCTGTAGCCATAAGAAAGCTGGTAGTCAAAATCGGACACTGTGCAGTGCTTGGAAGACACCCTATTAGGTGACTCAGGTATATAACGGGGTTAGCGTCTCAAGTGAACGGCTGAGGGCAAGGGAAGGCAGGCTGAGGTGGGCAGACAGCTGTACCTCATTCCTGAGACCATCCAGGGCAGGGCTTTTCTGACCGAGACACACGACCCTGACACCAGAGAGAACACTGTACTTCCCCATCCTTGGAGGGGCTGACTAGAGAATCCCATTGGGTGAGCCCAGGAACCTACAAGTTCTGCACCCCTCGAATGGGTAGGCATTTTGAGGGCATGAGGTAGGCGTTACAGTGATAAGATACACAGGCCTCTAAACCACAGAGGCCCTGGTTCAAATCCTGCCTCTTCCGAGTACAAATTAGTTGACTTTGGGAAGTCAGTCAACTTTGCCCTGGGCTGCAGTTTCCTCACTGTCAAATGCATGGGAGAGGGTGTGTGAAGAGTTAAGATGCATTTAGATTTCACTGTACAGTCTCCTACAACATGATCTCACACTCTCCTTTTACAGTATAAGCAGGCTGATGTCAGAGGCTGTGACTCGCCCAGGGCTACACAGTGGACAGGTGGCAGAGCCAGGAGCCAAGAGGTGGTCCACCTGCCTCTATGAACCCACACTCCTCCCGCTACCCCTTCTGGGGCCAGGTGAGAAGCAGGGAGCTGGCACTGTCCCAACCCAGATTCCTCAGCAGGGAGGGCCTGGCCGCCTGGGCCCAACCCGAAACCCTGGAGTCTGTTAACCTAGGCCCGGAGGCCAGAGTGCGCGGCGGATGAGTCACGCCAATCCGCTACACCAGGAGACCCCCTCCTCCCTGCCCACGCCCCGGCGGAGAGCTGGTTGCCAAGCAATAAGACATAACATATATAAATAGATGCGACTCCTGCTGTCACAGGGAGGCCCGATTCTTGGGCTGCTGTCTTTTCCTTGCCTCTCCTCTGCGCCCCTCGGCCTTCCTCCCAGCGTCTCCTGGTGCAGTCAGCCCGATCTTCAGCTAAGAGCTCCCAGCCCTGCGTGCCAGGGCACTGCCTTCATGAGGACGGTCCAGGATGGACAGACGTGGGCTGGGCATAGCTGCGCAGGGCAGGCCGGGGGTGTGGAAGGAGGCAGGGGCGCGCTGCTGGACTGGACTTTTACCACCCGCGGGGGCTAGGCGAGGGGGGTGGAGCGGGCATGACTGCCGGACACTGGATCAGAAGGGGTGGGCGGACCCAGCTCCTGCGACTGGCGGGAGTGGGCCCGGTTCCCAGCAGCAGACGGGGCCTGCTGCCCTGCTCCCCATTCCCCTCATAAGTGACTCCTCCAAAGGGCACTTTTCTTATTCCACCTTGCGCCACCTGGTACTCACCTTAGCTGCAGAACGCCTTGCCAGCTTGCTCCCTGGCTGGGCCTGCTGTCTGCACAGTTGTCCTGCCCAGGTCACGATGTTCATGACACAGAGTATTCCCATCACCCCAGGAAGTCCCTGCCTGTTTTCAGACCATCCTCCACTCTTGGCCCCTGGTTATATGTTTTGCCTTTACTAGAATTTCGAATAAATGAAATTTATGTAAGATGTAATTTTTGTCTGGCTTCTTTCACTGAGCACAATGCTTCTGAAATTCGTTCATGTCATCAGTGGTTTGTTCCTTTCTTTGCTAACCAGTTGATGAATATTTAGGTTGTTTATGACTCTCATGAATAAAGCATGTAGAAACATACATGTACAATTATTTGTGTGGACATGTTTTCATTTCTCCTGAGGAAATACCTAACACTGGAATTGCCATTTCATTAATTAAGATATTGTTATCATTCCCATTTTACAGATAAAAGACTGAAGCTGAGAGAGGTGAAGCAGCTTGCCTGAGCTCACACAGCATGGCAAAAATTCAAAGCCATGTCTCAGCTGTACACCAGGTGGTCACTTGTACAAAAGAGGTAATTTTTGGAGTCAAAGGTCCTTGACTGGTAGATAAATTACCACATATGGGCTGAATTCCACTGTATTCAGGTTTGTGGCTTGCAGAAATAGACTGACACTGAGTCCAAGTTGCTGAGCACCGCACGCTGAGAGGTCACTCTTTGAAGGCATTTCAGCAGCTGACTTCCGGGAACTTAAGCTGCAGGTCTGCAAGGATTTTGTTAGTTTAGTGAAGGTGGTGTTGGCCAGGTTTCTCCACTGGAAAGTCACGATTACTCCACTATAATTACTAAATTGGGAGGAGAGACATTGAGACTAAGAATCCGATTCATCGAGCTTTCACCCGCTAGTCTGAATACCCACCATGAATTCCTAACTCCATTCCTTTCCCACTTGCTAGTTGTATTATTCTGTTAGGGAGAGTTTTTTCTTCTTCCTCAGTTACGTTTACATCACTATGTCCTCAAGGATTTTATTCTATGGAATCTAATCCATTACCATCATTGTTTTGATGTTTGATGTGTTCCAACTTTGGCCAGAAGCAGTCTCATTAAACTGACTTCTATGTCCTTTTAACATGCTCCTGTGATTCTCTGAGCACTTCCTTACTCTCAGGTATAAGATATTCCAAGCTCTGCCGGGCGCGGTGGCTCAAGCCTGTAATCCCAGCACTTTGGGAGGCCGAGACAGGTGGATCACGAGGTCAGGAGTTCGAGACCATCCTGGCTAACACGGTGAAACCCCATCTCTACTAAAAATACAAAAAACTAGCCGGGCGAGGTGGCGGGCGCCTGTAGTCCCAGCTACTCAGGAGGCTGAGGCAGGAGAATGGCGTAAACCCGGGAGGCGGAGCTTGCAGTGAGCTGAGATCCGGCCACTGCACTCCAGCCTGGGCGACAGAGCGAGACTCCGTCTCAAAAAAAAAAAAAAAAAAAAGATATTCCAAGCTCCTGCTCTTCTCCTGTACCAGCCCTGGTCCCTTTTAGTAGAGAATGACATTTAGAAACCAAGATCAAGGTGTGAGATGAACTTCTGGGTACTGGGATGTCACAGCTTCTAGGCCACCTCAGTCTGCAGGTTTTTAAGGCAGTAAGTGAGGTGAAAGGCGGGGCCATGAGATTAAACTTATAAGTTACGGACTCAGCAAAATCAGGCTGCTGGTGGTAGGATGTCTATAACAAGTGCAGCGAGCTCACTTATGGGCTCGCAGGGTGGTGGAACTGGGCAGTCAGTCCAACCAGGCAGTGGTTTCTCCACTCAGAAACACCTCTGTAGGCCGGGCAGGGTGACTCATGCCTGTAATCCCAGCACTTTGGGAGGCCGAGGCAGGCAGATCACCTGAGGTCAGGAGTTCAAGACCAGCCTGGCCAACATGGCAAAACTCTGTCGCTACTAAAAATACAAAAATTAGCCGGGTGTGGTGGCATGCACCTGTAATCCCAGCTACTTGGGAGACTGAGGCAGGAGAATTGCTTGAACCCAGGAGGTGGAGGTTGCAGTGAGCCAAAATTGTGCCACTGCACTCCAGCCTGGGCATCAGAGTGATACTCTGCCTCAAAGAAAAAAAAGAAAGAAAGAAAGAAAGACTTTTGTAAATTTTACACATTTATACATCTTTCAGCTCTTTTTGCCTTGCTGTAAATTACTTCCATGACAGAGGACCTGGGAGGCTGGTTTTCCAGGATGGTGGGAATGTCAGGGACAGTGTGGGGGACACATGGAGAAGGGTGGCCTCAGGGGCTCCACAAGGTGGACTGCCACGGTGATGGGAAACTTCACAGATCTCTCCTGGCAGACACTCTGCTGTCCTCAAGGCTGATCAGCTGGCTGGCTTGGGAGCGAGCCAATGCTCGAGGGGACTTCAGGAATCAGAGGTGGTGACTCATAGTGGGAGGCCACAGTCTCAGAGTCCGGTTCTCTGAAAAGAACCACGCCTTCCAATGGTGTCTGGCACCCTGCATTCTGAAGGGCCTGCTGGCTCTGGGGTCCACCGGGGCTGAGGCAGTCTTGGGCCTGTTGTGGGCAATGGGTGGGAACAGGTGCCTTATATCTCCAGTGGCTTTCATGTGTGTCACCCTGCTGGCCTCCGCCATAATCTTGGGAGCAGGATGCCTTTTTCTGTCTTCCAGACACTGAGGCTGAGAAGAGCAGGCACAGGTCTCTGCCGACCCTCGTGTTCTTCACAGTGCAGCCTGGCCAGAGCGGCCTGGCCCAGCCAGCAGCCAGCATGTGAGGCCACAGGGAGCCTGTTCTCTCAAACTGAGCAGCCTTGGCAGTCTGGAGGGCCCAGGGGACAGTGGCATTGCTGCTTCTCAGGACAGACTCTGCACAGCTGAGCTTCGGCCAGGCTAGCTTATGGTGAAGAACCAAAGTCAACCTTTGCGACTTGACTTGCAGGAAGCAGCTGGGGAAGAATCTACATTGCACTGGGTCGAGGCGTATGCTGAGCTGTGAGGATGAAGATAACTACCTCCTCACTCATTTCTGCAACGTGGACCCCCTGGATGGTGCAGAGAGGACTTAGCATCTTCCAAACAGCCCAGAGAGGGGCTCGGAGGGCTCGGATGAAGGCAGCCTGTGGTGTCAAGGATGGCAAGGCAGATCTTGGAGGCGGAGGCCCAGATGCTGGGAGGGGCAGCTGAAGTTGGCAAGATAGGGAGTGGTGCCCTGGTGCATTCGGCAATGGGGAGGGGCTCTGGGATGGGCATTTGGGAGGTACCATGGAACGGAGTGAGGGAGAGCCTGTCAGGTGGCTCTGAGGTCCTCTCTGGCTGCTCCATTTAGTGTCTTGGGGTCTGGTGACAGCCACCTGACCTTTCTCTGCCACTTTTTCCTTATATGGGAATTGAAAATTACAGGAAAACAATAAGATAATTAAACAGGAGAAGGGGAAGAAACAGACAATTCTCTTCTTGCTGTCAAGACAAAGACACTGGAAGTGAGGAGTGAACCATCAGACTGTCAGGGGGATGCTGCAGTGGTGAAGAACATAAGTAGGCTCCCAGCAAATAGCCAACTTCTGAAAGATGGGTTATCCTTGTTAGCAATGTGGTATATTTTTTAAAAAAATTTATCAATAAATAATAATTTTTTTTTATTTTGAGAGTCTCACTTTGGTGCCCAGACTGGAGTACAGTGGCACAATCACAGCTCACTGCAACCTCTGCCTCCCAGGTCCAAGCTTTTTTTTTTTTTTGTAGAGACAGGGTTTTACCATGTTGCCCAGGCTGGTCTCCAACTCTATAGCTTAAGCAATCCGCCCGCCTCAGCCTCCCAAAATGCTGGAATTACAGGCACGAGCCACTGTGGCCAGACGATACATAATAATTGTACATATTTATCAGGTACGTGTGACATTTTGATACATGCATACAATGTGCAATGACCAAATCAGGGTATTTAGGATATCTACTGCTTTGAACATTTATCGTTTCTTTATGTTAGAAACTTTTCAAATCTTTTATTCTAACCATTCCAAAATATATATTACTGTTAATTATAGTCACCCTACTGTGCTATCAAACACCAGGACTTATTCCTTCTATTTAATTGTATGTTTGTACCCATTAACCAACATCTCTTTCTTTCCTCCTCCTCCTCACTGCTTACCCTTCCCAGCCTCTGGTAACTATCACTCTACTCTCTACCTCTATGTGATCAAATATTTTAGCTCCACATATGAGAACATATAATATTTTTCCTTCTGTGCCTCGAGTATTTCACGTAACATAATGATCATCCACGTTGCTACAAATAACAAGATTTCATTCTTTTCAATGGCTTCATAGTATTGCATTGTGTATATATACCACATATTCTTTACTCATTCAACTGTTGATGAACACTTGGCTGATCCCATATCTTGGCTATTGTGAATAGTGCTGCAATAAACATGGGAATGCAGCTTCCCTTTGATATACTGATTTCCTTTATATTGGATAAATACCCAGTAGTGAGATTATAGTAGTGAGATTGCTGGATCATATGGTAGTCCTAATTTGAGTCTTTTTTGAGAAATCTCCATACTGTTTTCCATAGTGGCTGTACTAATTTACATTCCTACCAACAGTGTATAAGAGTTTCCTTTTCCGGCCGGACGCGGTGGCTCACACCTGTAATCCCAGCACTTTGGGAGGCTGAGGCGGGCAGATCACGAGGTCAGGAGATTGAGACCATCCTGGCCAACATGGTGAAACCCCGTCTCTACTAAAATTACAAAAATTAGCTGGGCATGGGATTATAGTGTGCCTGTAATCTCAGCTACTCGGGAGGCTGAGGCAGCAGAATCGCTTGAACTAGGGAGTCAGAGGTTGCAGTGAGCCGAGATTGCACCACTGCACTCCAGCCTGGCAACAGAGAGAGACTCCATCTGAAAAAAAAAAAAAAAAAAAGAAAAGAAAAAAAGAGTTTCCTTTTCCCCACATCCTTGCCAGCATGTTATTTTTTGACTTTTAAACAAGAGACATTATAATAGGTAAGATGATATTTCACTGTATTTAAACATTTTTTTTAAATGAACCTGTTTTGATACAGAACTCACTGTGGTTTTGATGCATTTTCCGGATGATTAGTGATGTTGAGCATTTTTTTCCTATACCGTTGGCCATGTATTTATATGTCTTCTTATGAGAAATGTCTATTTATTTATGTTTCTTGTCCACTTTTTAATAGGATTATTCATTTTTTTGCTATTGAATTGTTCAAGTTCCTTGTATATTCTGGATATTAGCCCCTTGTTGGATGAATAGTTTGCAAATATTTTTTCCCATTCAACAGGTTGTCTGTCCATTCTGTTGTTTCCTTTGCTGTGCAAAAGCTTTTTAGTTTTAGTAAGTTCCATTTGTCTATTTTTGTTTTTGTTGCCTGAGAAATCTGATGTTTTAAAAGCCTATCTTCTGCTATAATCACTTAGAATGCACTCACTCAGATAGCTCGTGTGATTGAAGGACCTTTCTTAAATAGAAGTCCTTTTCTTAAATAGAAACTCTCCCCCAACAGCAATCCAAAACATTCCTTTGCATTGTATTGTTAAAGTGAGCAGGCCGGGCGCGGTGGCTCAAGCCTGTAATCCCAGCACTTTGGGAGGCCGAAACGGGCGGATCACGAGGTCAGGAGATCGAGACCATCCTGGCTAACACGGTGAAACCCCGTCTCTACCAAAAAATACAAAAATCTAGCCGGGCGAGGTGGTGGGCGCCTGTAGTCCCAGCTACTCCAGAGGCTGAGGCAGGAGAATGGCGGGAACCCGGGAGGCGGAGCTTGCAGTGAGCTGAGAGATCCGGCCACTGCACTCCAGTCTGGGGGACAGAGCCAGACTCCATCTCAAAAAAAAAAAAAAACAAAAAAAAAGTGAGCAAAATTAGGTAAGCTGTGACAAGTGCTAAAGGAACAAGAAAGGGACAGCCATTCCGTGGCAAGTGTGTGAGTTTCACGTCTCAGAGTTTCAGTTAGCACAGGTACTCCGGTGGGCTCTCTCACTCTACCTCAAGCACTAAGGGCAAAAACCACTCTCTTGCCATTGCATTTTCCAGCAGCCAAGAAGTTATCAAGAGCACTATGTCCATTGCATGAACATCTTTCATTAAAAAAACTAGAATGAAGTTAAATTTTTAAATATACTTCCAGATACTGAAAATTATGTTTGTAAGTATAAGAGAAAATAAGTGAAACTACTTATGTTAGCTGGGTGCGGTGGCCCACGCCTGTAATCCCAACACTCTGGGAGGCTGAGGCGGGTGGATCACTTGAGGTCAGGAGTTTGAGACCAGCCTGGCCAACATGGTGAAACCCCATCTCTACTAAAATACAAAAAAAAAAAATCAGTCGGGTGTGGTGGCATGCACCTGTAGTCCCAGCTACTCAGGAGGCCGAGGCAGGAAAATTGCTTGAACCTGGGAGGTGGAGGTTGCAGTGAGCTGAGATCACACCATTGCACCCCAGCCTAGGTGACAGAGTGAGATTCTGTCTCAAACAACAACAACAACAACAACAACAAAACCCACAAAAATTAGCCAGGCATGGTGGCACACACCTGTAATCCCAGCTACCTGGGAGGCTAAGGTGACAGAATCATTTGAACCTGGGAGGTGAAGGTTGCAGTGAGCTGAGATGATGCTATTGCACGCCAGGCTGGGTGACAAAGTGACACCCTGTCTCAAAAAAAAAAAAAAAAAAAGAAGAAAGAAACTACTTATGCCATGTTAAGTGAAAACAGTAAGATACAAAATTGCATGTATAGGACAGATCACAACTATTCATACCTAAGAACTATTTAAAAATGTATCTGAAAATAAAAAAAAACCAGCACAAGAAAGATTTATGAATAGAGAAAAATTGAATAGAAAGAGAACTATAGAAGGAATGAGTTTTTTCTTTTTCTGGTGTTTTCCATATTTTCTATTATAAATATACGTACCAATGGAAAATATATAACAAACATAACGTTAAAGTAAGAAGTTAATGTACTAGCAACTGATGGATAAAAGAATTAGAGCTGATCAAGATCACAGAGAATTCAAGACAACTGTCTGTTAGAAATCTTGTCACATTGCCTCTTTCCACACTTAGAAAATTTTGTGGGCATTCCACACGCAGAAATCCCAGAAATAACTTTTGTGTGGCTGTGGCAGCACTGTGAACTTTTAAAACTCAGATTTACTAATGTTTTGCTTCTTGTAACAGTGAAGTGGCCCTGGGGATAATCGTCATAGATTTTCGGAAGATCATTTACATATGGGGTAGGCCGTACAATCCACTCTGGTCCCCCAAGTCTTGCCTCTCCACGAGCTTCTCAGGGCCAACACGGTTGGCTGCTAGGCAACAACCATCCATCTCTCAGCTCCCTTGTCACCTAATCCGGCTTCTGCTCAGATATAGCCAGGCAGTGTGCCCAGCCCCAGGTGGACCTCGGGTGGGCTGAACCCATCATGGTGATCCTGACTTCTATATCATAGCCATGTGACCCAACTCTCAGCCAACAAAATACTGTTAGCAGTCGGCTCAGCTACCGGGACAGTCATTTACACTTCCCATGAGAAAGTACACAGCCCTGTGGTCCAGATTAGGGAGGGGATTCTGCTCCCAGAGCCACCATTCCTGTGTATGGCCCCATGTCCTGACTCTCCAAGATGGCCTGCAAGTACTCCAGTGTGGGAGGAAGGGACAAGGAAAGACGTAAAAGCAGTAGTCTGTTAAGAAAGGGACTCTCAGTGAACGTCTCTGGATGGACACACTTCAGTTGACTTCCCTTTTGCCAGTACTTAGTCACCTGGTCACATTTAGTTGCAAGGGAGCTAGGGAATGAACTCTTGATTACAGGAGTCCTATATGCTCAGATAACATTTGATTACAATGGGAAGAGGAGAATGAACTTAGGGGCACAATTAGCAGACCATTGCTGCAAAAACAAAATGGGTAGTCTGCTGGGAGGCTGATGGGAAATACTATCTGTAATGAAAAGAGAATCCTTTGCACACCCAACACCAGATATTGGTCTCTAACACCATTCTGCAACAAAAGAAACCAGGGTCCTTTGGAAAAATGGCTGATTTTAGACTGGGACAGGAAATATTCAAGATGATCTTGGAGTGCTGGCAGTGCTAGAAAGCAAAGAAGTGCTGAAAAGTAAAAAAACAAATGAACAAACAAACAAAAACACACACACACACAAAACCATAATGAGGTGTATTGAAGGGACTCAGGAGACAAATCAAAGTGCTCCCAATGGCCAAACCCAGAATAATTAGAGCAACAAAAGAAGTAATGTTAGTATTAGATTATAACCCAGAGCATAAAATATATACCCACAAGTCTATATTAATATAAATAAAAGATTACATAATAAGTAAACAGGGGAGAAGAGACAAATCTCACATGCAGAAGAATTTCTAGTAATTTGTGCAGATACTTTGAACTCAAGGAGGTGGAGCATAGCTCCCCACTCCTTAGGTGTGGGCTGGGCATAGTGACTTCCTTGCAAAGAGTATAGTATGGAAAGAGGTGAATAGAGAGTAGCTTTACAGGGAAGAAACCTGACAAACACTATATCAGGCAGGTGATCAAGCTCAACACCAAGTCATAAATCATACAGACAGTATATACCTGCTATGGTTTGAATATGTCCCCCAAAGGTCATGTTTTGGAAAGCTGATCCCCAATGCAACAGTGTTAGGAGGTGGGACCTTTAAGAGGTATTGAAGTTATGATTAAGTTACGAGGGCAGAGCCCTCATGAATGGATTAATGTCATTATCTAGGGAATGGGTACCTTATAAAAGGATGAGTTTGACTCTTCTTCCCCTTTCTCTCATCTTTTCTTTGCCCTTCCCCCTCCCAGGATGACACAGCAAGAAGGTTCTTCCCAGACGTCGGTCCCTCAATCTTGGACTTCCCAGCCTTCAGAACTGAGAGAAATAAATTTCTGTTCATTACACATTGCCCAGTCTGTGGTATTTTGTTATAGTGGCACAAAATGGACTAAGACAATGGACTACCTTTGATAGGATGTGATAAACATGGCACTTTACTTCAGTGGTCTCCTTCCCCAGAACTCATAACCTCAGTGTCATCATGAGAAAAACATTAGATGATTCACAATTGAAGACTATTCTACCAAACACCTAACCAGTACTCCTCAGCACTGCTAAGGCCATCAAAAACAAGGGGAACTCACAGCCAAGAGAAGCCTAAGGAGACATGATGACTAAGCGTAGTGTGGTCTCCTGGATGAGATCCTGGAACAGAAAAAGGGCATTAGGAAAAAACTGAGGACATCTAAATAAAGTATGGGACTTCAGTTAATGATAATGCGTCAATATTGGTTCACTAGTTATGACAAATGTACTATACTAATACAAGTTCGCAATAAGCGGTGTATTAGTCTGTTCTCACACTGCTATGAAGAACTACCTGAGGCTGGGTAATTTATGAAGAAAAGAGTTGACTCACAGTTACACAGGCTGTACAGAAAGCAAGGCTGGGAGGCCTCAGGAAACTTAAATCATGGTGGAAAGTAAAGGGGAAGCAGGCACATCTTACCGTGGCAGAGCAGGAGAGAGAAACGTCAAAGGGGGAAGGGCTACGCACTTTTAAACAACCAGATCTTGTGAGAATTCACTTGCTATCATAAGAAGAGCAAGGGGGAAATCCACCCCATGAGGCAATCACCTCCACCAAGGCCCCTCCTCCAACACGGGGAATTACAATTTGACATGAGATTTGGGTGATGATACAAAGCCAAACTATACCAATAGGAGAAAATGAACGCTGAATGTGGGTATAGGAGAAGTCTCTGCACTATCGTCTCACTTTTTCTTTAAATCTAAAACTGTTCTTATAAACAAAAAATGAAATTCTAAGGCCCCCCAACCACCTGAATAGACCCTTCCTCTTGGCCAAGGGCACGCCAATGTTAACCTGAAAAGACTAGTTCAGGCTGTGATGGAAAGGGGTAGCCAGACATGCCTCATTCTACCTTCTTCCCTTTTGGAATTCCTGATAGAACAGACTCTTAAAGTCTGATAAGAAACACATACAATCTATTCTTTCTGAAGCCTGCTATCTGGAGGCTTCATCCACATGATAAAACCTTGGTCTCCACAACCCCTTACCATAACCCAGACATTCTCTTCTATTAATAGTAACTTTTTCAACCAATTGCCAATCAGAAAATCTTTGAATCCATCTATGACTTGGAAGCCCCCACTTCCAGTTGTCCTGACTTTCTGAACCAATGTGCCCCTTACACGTATTGCTTGATGCTTTATGTCTCCCTAAAATGTATAAAACCAAGCTGTAATCTGGCTACCTTGGGCACATGTTCTTAGGATCTCCTGAGGGCTGTATCACAGGCCATGGTCACTCATACTTGGCTCAGAACAAATCTCTTCAATTACAGAGTTTGACTCTTTCGTCAACATTCTAAAACAAAAAGTTTATTTTAAAAAAGAGTGAGGGAAAGAAACAGAGGAATGGTTCCCCCTTCTTTTCTGTGTGGGAGGTCATGATGTTTGGAGCTGAGATGGCCATCTTTTGATTCTCAGTATGCCTGTTCACAGCCCTAACCAACCTTGGACTCCTTTGATTCTCAGTATGCCTGTTCACAGCGCTAACCAACCTTGGACTCCTTTGATTCTCAGTATGCCTGTTCACAGCCCTAACCAACCTTGGACTCCTCTACTGGATTTTCGTTATGTGATAAAATTAACCTCACAGTTTAAGCTGTTTTGGGCCAGGTGTCTTGTTCATTGCAGTTGAATGCATCCCAACGAATAGTTCTCGTATCATTTTCACGGCCACGGCTGTGGTTTAGACCTTTAGACCTTCATCTCCCTTCCTAGCAGTTTGGCCTGCTCTGCTATTCTTCCTTCCCAATCTCCTGGCAGCTCTCTTCCTTCTCTAGCTTCACCGCCTGCCTGCATTTCTCCCAACACCCAGTGGCCAGCAACTCTTGCCATTCCTAGGCAGGGCATGTTCCCTCGTAATTCCAAGCTTGGACACACAGGATTCCCTCTGCTTGGAATGCATACTTCTCCATCCTTATTTCTTCCAGCAAATAACTACCCCCATTCAAGTTTCAGTTGCCAGCCATGGCACGATATGTGGCCAGCAAGATTCTAAGATGTCCCTGCAGATCCGTGACAGCTGGTGTACATAGCCTGCATAACCTTCAGTACTGTGAATATAACGAATTATACACCTATGATCAGGTTATGTTATGTGACAATGTTGATGTTAAGAACAGATTATGTCAGTGGGCCTGATCTAATCACATGCATGCTTTCAAAGCTGGGCGTGGCAGCTCACGCCCGTAATCCCAGCACTTTGGGAGGCCAAGGTGGGCGGATCACGAGGTCAGGGCTTCGAGACCAGCCTGACCAACATGGTGAAAACCCGTCTCTACTAAAAATACAAAACTTAGCCGGTGTGGTGGCGCGTGCCTGTAATCCCAGCTACTTAGGAGGCTGAGGCAGGAGAATTGCTTGAACCCGGGAGATGGAGATTGCAGTGAGCCGAGATTGCACCGTTGCACTCCAGCCTGGGCGACAGAGTGAGACTCTATCTCAAAAAAAATAAAATAAAATAAAAACAAAAGCAGAGAGTTTTCTCTGGCTGGGAGCAAAAGAGGAAGTTACACAGAGATCTGATGTAGGAGGATGTTTGGCACGCAAGAAGGTCTCTGTCGCTGGCTTTCAGGATGGAAGCGGTTATGTGGAAGGATGGAAGGAAAGCCCGTGACCTCTAGGAACTGTAGGCAGGCTCAGGAAATGGGGATGTCAATCCTACAACCACAGGAAACTGCATTGTGCCCAAAAGAAGAATGAGCTTGGAAGATCTTTGCAAGAAGTCAGCCCAGCTGATACCTTGATTTCAGCCTTGCAATATACCCTGAGTGGAGAACTCAACCTTGCCCCTGTGCAAACTTCTGATCTGTATAACTGGGAGCTAATAAACAGACAACTGTTTTAAGTCACTAAGTCTGTGGCGGTTTGTTGTTATGCAGCAACAGAAAAGGAACATGCCACATCTCCTCTCTGAAGTCATCTCTCACTTCCCCAGGCACACCTGTGACATCTTCCGCTTGCTGCTGTGGCACCTGATCCACATCCTCCCATGATGCAGGTCACAGTGTGTTATCATTTTCCACTTACCTGTCTGCCTTCCTCACAGGATTCTGAGTTCCTGGGCAGTGGGGACTATATAATTTTATCACTGTAATCTCAGGTACAGAGTAGGAAGGTGAAAAAATATTCATTGAATGATGGTTTCATCAAGAAAAAAATCCCAAGATCATGAATTTGTAATCATATATACTAAAATAACCAAAGATGTCAGAGATTTAACATCTAAGCAAGAGGAAAAGTCACCAATATAAAAGGAGAATGGCAAAAAAGAAAGAATAGCTATTATAACTATACGCATGGGATGTTTCTGAGGAACCCAGAGGTGAATGAAGTTCCTAGCGGTGGTAAATGAGGGAAGGAAGTGGAGAAATGAGCAGAACTATGAGGGGAAAAAATTTATCTCTGGATTACTTAGTAAACAAACACGTTTTTATTGAATGCTTGGTTTGTGGTGACCCTGTAACTGTGGCGAACAATATCGATGTTTCAGATTTAAATACTATCCTCTGGCATTCCAAGACCCTCCTTTCTGTGGCATACAGATCTTAGAATGTTAGATTCAAGAAGGTCTTAGATTCATGCATAAAAGTCCTCCATTTTTTTTTTTTTTTTTTTTTTGAGACGGAGTCTCGCTCTGTCGCCCAGGCTGGAGTGCAGTGGCCGGATCTCAGCTCACTGCAAGCTCCGTCTCCCGGGTTCACGCCATTCTCCTGCCTCAGCCTCCTGAGTAGCTGGGACTACAGGCGCCCGCCATCTCGCCCGGCTAGTTTTTTGTATTTTAGGAGAGACGGGGTTTCACCGTGTTAGCCAGGATGGTCTCGATCTCCTGACCTTGTGATCCGCTCGTCTCGGCCTCCCAAAGTGCTGGGATTACAGGCTTGAGCCACCGCGCCCGGCCCAAAGGTCCTCCATTTTTTAAATAAATAGTAGCAAACTGATTTTCCACGGAGCTCTGTGTTTCTGAGGTGCACATCCTTGTTCCTGTGCCTCTGACACCTCTGTTAATGAACCTGTAATAAAGATTCCTGGAGGAAACCCAGAGATGTTCTGACACTGCACAACACTTTCTCCCTCAGTCTCTGCCGCAAAAGTGCCAGCTCCCTTGACCCTCAGAGCCCAAGCTGGGGTAGCTCTGGGTCGGTGAGTCCCATTCCCATCTCTCTCATCTCAAATGCTGCAGTGGAAATATGGTCTGGAATATGCATGAAAGGGGTGGATCCAGCATGTGCCAAGAAACCAGGTAGAAGCTAAACAGGGAAGAATGGTACAGGAAGTTGTAACGGGTATTTAAGGAAGGGAGAAGAGAGGGGGCGGAAAGATTCTTTCTGGATCAAAGTAAGGTGAAAACCTCGGGATGCAGGTTAGGCACACCATGGAGGGCCTCATCGCTAGTCTGATTAATTTGCATTTTATCCTGTGGGCGATGAGGAACGAAGGAAAGGGTTTTAGACTCTAGCTTTGGGGGTGGGGTGTCAACTCATGTCTCTGGGCTGAAGTTTCCACATCTGTTAAGCTGGAGAAGTAATACTCGCTGGGCCAACCAATGTACACAACCATTGTTACAACCAAGTATCGATGGTGATAAAAACTAAACAGAAAACACAAATAACACTTAGCTGGTCTCCAAGGGGGTGGTTTAAGGTTAGGTGGCAAGCCTGAAGTAATTTCTAAAGTCCCTCGGGAATAAAATACTGAAACTTGAGCCATAAATTAAGAAGCAGATGGTTTTCTCCTTGCAACGACCTGCCACAGACTCAGTCCGTCACTGCCTCTGCTAGCACTGCTACTCTTGGGCCCTGTCCGCAACCCACGTGGGAGACCTTCCACGGGATCTACTCGGATGTCTGGGATCTGGCCACTACCGCACGCTCCAGACAACCCAGGTGCGTATGCGCCGCGCACACGGAACAGCGCAGGCTGCCCGAGGCCATGGGGCGGGGCCGAGGCCGGGGCGGAGCCAGGACTGGGAATCCCCGCGCCGTCAGGCCGGTGGGGGCCGGGGCGTGTGTGTGGGCGTGGCGGGCCTCTGCGCAGGCGCCGACCCACTCCCTTGAGCCGAGCGCGCGCCCGCGACGGGTTCCGCTATCGGCGGGCGGAGGGGTGCGCGCGCAGGAGCGAGCGGCCGTGACGTGCGCCGCGCTACGCCCGACGTCACGAGTCCGTGTGTAGTGGCGGCCGGGCTGCCTGCCCTCAGCGGCGGCGCTTGACTAGGGTGCCGCGGCCGTTGGGCGCAGCGTTCGGGGATTGCACGGCCCGCGGCGGCGACGAAGACTACGACCAGGAAGCTCGGCTCCCCTGTCCGCGGAGTCGCCACTCCCGCCTCTTCTCCGGTCTCTGGCGACGCGGGCCCGCGGCTTCCCCTTTTCCTGCCCGACTCCCCGCGGGCCTCGGGGTTGCAGCGGCGAGAAGCACGGAGGAGCGCCAGGAGGACCCGGCCGGCCGCGAGGATTGACGCGCCCGCCACCCCGCTCGGCCCGGGCTTCATGTGAAAGAGGGACGGGCCTGGCCCCGAGGCCCGCGCCTGACTCCTCGCGCGCCCCTCCGGCCCCCGGGGGCCCCGCGGCCGCCCCCGACCGGGGGCCGCGGTGACAGGCCGCGCTGGGGCGGAGGGGCGGGCTCGGCGGGGGCGGCCCCTCCTTGGGCCTGCGGCTCTCTACGTCCCTGCGGAGCTGCCGGTACGTGCGTGTGTGCGTGCGCGCGCGCGCGTGTGTGTGTGTGTGTGTGTGTGTGTGTGTGTGTTTGTGTGTGCGCGAGTGTGTGTGTGTCGGGGGCCGCGGGCTGGGCGCTGGGAGGGGGCTGGCGGCGGCCTAAGCGCCGCTCCAGGGGCGGAGATTTCGCTGGGTGATTGCCTAACTGAGGGAGGGCGGACCTTGGGCCCCCTGCATCCAGTCCTGAAGCCCCGGTCAGCGCGAAGTAGGCTGCTGGGCTGTTAGCTGTCAGACACGTACCCTGCAGAGATTTTAGAAGGAAGGTTGCAGCTGGTCTTGGCGATGAAGCAGAAATGGTACATGCAGTGAACGAAAAAGTGCTTGTCTTTGCACTGTCACAGTGTGGTAATCTTTTGATGTAATGTTGTTTCCCCCTTTTCACGGAATATTTAGGTAGCACTTAGGGTGCCCTTAGTCTGCGCCCGGCAGTTGTCATGCCTTATTTCTCTTCATCTTCCCAGCCCAATAAAGTGGGCATATCGCCCCATTTTACAGATGAAAACTTGAGGCCCAGAGAGATTAAGGCATTTGTCCAAGGTCATGAAGCTAGTAATACAGGAAGTCTTGGTTCGAATATGCAGATGTCTTTTTGTAAGACGGTATTTCTTGCAAAAATAAATACGTTTAGAAAATGAGACTAACTAGGCAGTTTCTTTAATGGGATAAATTCTAAACACATAGACAGACACAGTTTAGTTTTCCTTAACGTAAGATCTTCGATGTCTTTTGCCAAACCATTTTCTTGGCTTTAAAAAAAAAATTTAAAGGATGGCTTCAGATACCTTTACTTTTTGCGTACTAGTACTGGACAGAAAAAATTACTCTCTTACAAAAAAGAAATACATTTAGTAAAACAGCATAGATCTTGAAAAGTTACAAATTTACTTTTGTAGTTTGACCTTGATGCCCAAAGGGAACTCACAGTTGGGTTATTTGCTTGAGATTTCCTTGTTGCAAAATTTGTTGCTGGATTATGTGGCAATTTAGTGATTTGTTCGTTGTCTTATGCAATGTTTTTTAGTTCGATGTCAAATTTTAATACCGTAGAAAGTTTGATGGTGTGATTCTTTTTTCATTTGTATGGAGTGCTACTAATCAGTGTTTATAAGCTAACTGAAAATTCTCATTTTAGCATGAGTTTTGTATTTTTTTAAACTATGGTGAGAGGAAAAAATAAGGAGCCAGAGTTCTGTACTGAAAAAAAGTCGATACATTTCCTTGAGTAATTGAAGCTTTGTGCATAATTGCAAATGTTTAACAAATCTATTGATGCCCAGTTATACTAGTCTGTAATTTTCCTAGTATATTATCAAGTTGAAGAAAATTTGTGATCTTGCAATCTCTGTGGAGAAAAGGTGAAATTACAAAGTTAACGTGGATGGTTTACAGATTGATTTGTTGTTTGGTTAAAATATAAACATGTTGAATCTTATTGAATTATGTTGTATCTGGTGTTATCCATGTGCCTGTTTTGAGAAACTAGCTGTTAAAGACTTATCTTAAAGAATTGGATTGCATTAGAGATTGAGTCTTTTAAGCAGTGTTTTAGGTGGAGGTTTTGTTTCTCGTTTACTTTATTGGTACCACAGGGGTAAACTAATAGGTGCTGTATTAAAATAAAGTCATGTTTGATACTCTGCATTTCTTACAGCATTGGTTTCAGGTTGATTTTCTCTTTCCCTGTAGAATTGGAGCTATTTCCCCCCACCTCTCACTTTTTATTTTCAAACAATTTCGAGCATGCAGAAAATCTGCTAGTAGTAAACCACTTGTATCATGACCCTCTAGATAAAATGTTTGTTGGTATCTTGCCGTATTTGCTTTATCTATAAATATATGTACAAACATACCTTAGAGAGATTGTGGCTTTGGTTCTAGACCACTACAATAAAGCAAAATAAGTGAGTCACATAAAGTTTTTAGTTTCACAGTGCATATAAAGTTATGTTTGCAATATACTGTAGTCTATTGTGTGCAATGGCATTATGTCTAAAAAATGTATATACCTTAATTAAAAAATTGTTTATTGCTAAAAATTGCTAAAGAACATTTGAGCCTTTAGAGAGTTGTAATCTTTTTGCTGGTGGTGGGTCTTGCCTCCATGCTGATGGCTGCTGACTAGTAAGGGTGGTTGATAAGAGGTGGTTGTTGAAGTTTGGGATGGCTGAGGCAATTTCTTAAAATAAGACATTAGTGAAGTTTGCTGGATCGATGGACTCTTCCTTTCACGAAAGATTTCACTTTAGCATGTGATACTATTGGATAACATTTTCTCACCATAGTACATTTTTCAAAATTGGAGTCAGTCCTTTCAAACCCTTTATCAACTAATTGCTTATCAACTATCATCTAAGTTGCTTATCGTTGCTTTATCAACTAAGTTTTTGTAATATTCTGAGTCCTTTGTTGCCACTTCGATAATATTCACATCATCTTCACTAGGAGTAGATTCCGTCTCAAGAAGCCACTTTCTGTCTAGGTGTAACAGGGTCACGCTTATAATCCCAGCTGTTTGGGAGACTGAAGCAGGAGGATTGCTTGCACCAAGGAATTCAAGAACAGCGTGGGCAACATGGCAAAATCTCATTAAAAAAAAATATAAAGGTTGGCCGGGCATGGTGATTTGGGAAACTGAAGCAGGAGGATTGCTTGAGCCGGGGAGGTCAGGGCTGCAGTGAGCTGTGACACTGCACACCAGCCTGTGCAACAGAGCAAGACCCTGTCTCAAAAAAAAAAAAAAAATAAGAAAAAAGCCACTTCGTTTCCTCATCCATAAGAAGCAACTTTTCATCCATTCAAGTTTTAGCTCCACTTCTAATTGTAGTTCTCTTGCTGTTTCCATCACATCTGCAGTTAGTTCCTCCACTGAAGTGTTGAACCCCTCAAAGTCATCCATGAGGGCTGGAATCAGCTTCTTCCACATTCCTGTTAATGTTGGTATTTTGACGTCCTCCCATAAATCATCAGTCTTCTTAATGGCATCTAGAATGATGAATCCTTTCCAGAAGGTTTTCAATTTACTTTGCTCAGATCTATCAGAAGAATCGGATTACTGTCTATGGTAGTTATAGCCTTACAAAATGTATTTCTTTTGTTTTTCTTTTTTTAGTTTCACAGTGCATATAAAGTTATGTACAATGTACTGTAGTTGTTATGTGTGCAATGACATTGTAAAAAGCAATGTATATACCTTAATTAAAAATTATTTGTTGCCAAGAAATGCTGAAAAAACATCTGAGCCTGGCGCAGGCTAGCCTAATTTTTTTATTTTTAGAGTTAGCATCTCACTGTATTGCTCAGGCTGGTTGCAAAGTCTTGGCCTCAGATGGCCCTCCTACCTGGGCCTCCCAAAATGTTGAGATTACAGGCATGAGCCACTGTGCCTGGCTGTATTTCTTAAATTAATGAGACTTGATGGAAGCATCCAAATTGGAAAAGTCAAAATACTCTATTCCCTGATGACATGATCTCTCTTACTTTTAGAAAAACCTAAAGATGCCACCAAAAACCTCTTAAATTTGACAAATAATCCAGTAAAGTGTCAATACAAAATCAATGTACAAAAATGAGGAGCATTTCCATACACCAATAATGATCCAACTGAAAACCAAATCAAGAAAGCTATCTTCAAAGAAAGAAAAAATCCACCTAGAAACGTATTTAACCAAGGAGGTGACAGATCTCTATAAGGAGAACTACAAAGCCCTGATGTAAGAAATTGTAGATGACACAGACAAATGGAAAAACATCCCATGCTTATTGATTGGAAGGATCAGTTTTGTCAAAATGACCATACAACCTAATATGGGTTATTTGTCTCCTGCAAATCTCGTGTTGAAATGCAATCCCCAGTGTTGGAGTGGGGCCTGGTGGGAGGGGACTGGATCATGGGGGTGGGTCCCTCCTGAATGGCTTAGCACCATCCCCTTGATGATGAGGAAGTTCATGTGAGATCTGGTTGTTTAAAAATGTGTGACATCTCTCCACTCTCTCTCTTGCTCCTGCTCTTGCCAAGTGATGTCCTTGCTCCCGCTTTGCCTTACGTCATGAGGCCTCGCCAGAGGCCAAGCAGGTGCCAGCATCATGCTTCCTGTACAGCCTGCAGAACTGTGAGCCAATTAAACCTCTGTTCTTTGTAAATTAGCTAGTCTAAGGTATTTCTTTAGAGCTGTGCAAGAATAGCCTAATACACTACCCAAAGCAATCTATGGATTGAAGGCAATCAAAATACCAACGTCAGTTGGGTGGAGTGGCTCATGCCTGTAATGCTAGCACTTTGGGAGGCAAAGGCAGGTGGATTACCTGAGGTCAGGAGTTCGAGACCAGCCTGGCCAACATGGTGAAACCCTGTCTGTACTAAAAATACAAAAATTAGTGGGATGTGGTGGCAGTAGTCCCAGCTTGGGAGGCTGAGGCAGGAGAATCGCTTGAACCCAAGAGATGGAGGCTGCAGTAAGCCAAAGTCGTGCTGCTGCACTTTATCCTGGGCAATGGAGTGAGTCTCTGTCTCAAAACAAACAAAACAAAAAAAAAAAAAACAAAAAAATTATTCACAGAACTAGCAAAAGCAATTCTAAAGTTCATGTGAAACCAAAAAGCCCGAATACCCAAAGCAATCCTAAGCAAAAGGAACAAAGCTGTAGGCACCACATTATCTGACATCAACTTATACCACAAGCCTGTAATAACCAAAACAGCATGGTACTGATATAAAAACAGCCACATCCATCGGTGGAACAGAATAGAGAACCTAGAAATAAAGCCACATATTTACAGTTAACTAATCTTTGACAAAGTTGACAAGAACACAGACTGGGGAAAGGATGCCCTCCTTCAATTATGGTGCTGGGAAAATCGATCGCCACATGTAGAAGAATGAAACAGAACCCTTTTGTCTCAAAAATCTACTCCAGATGGATTCAGGACTTAATTGTAAGATGTGAAGTTATCAAACTACTAAAAGAAAGCCTAGGGAAAACTTCTGGCCATTGGTCTAGGCAAAAAATTTGTGACTAAAACCTCGAAAGCGTAGGCAACAAAAACAAAACTAGACAAACGGGACTTAGTTGAACTAAAAAGCTTCTGCACAGTGAAAGAAAGAACAGAGTAAGTAGACGGCCTGCAAAGTGGGAGAAAATATTTGCAGACTATACATCCAATGGGAACTAATATCCAGAATTTACAAGGAACTCAGTTAAAAAAAAATGGTAAATAATCCCATTAAAACATGAGCAAAGGACACGAATAGACGTTTTTCAAAAGAAGACATACAAATGGCCAATAGGCACTTGAAAAAATGCTCAACATTATTAATCAGAGAAATGTGACTTAAAATCACACGGAGATACCATCTTATTCCAGTTGGAATGACTACTATTAAAAAGACAAAAAAAACAAAAACAAAAAAACCGAAAAACAGACGTTGGCAAGGATGCAGAGAAAAAGGAACTATAATACACTGGTGGTGGGAATGTAAATTAGTTTAGCCTCTGGGGAAAACAGTGTGGTGAGTTCTCAAAGAACTGAAGATAAAACTACCATTCCGTCCAGCAATCCTAGTACTAGGTATCTCCTGAAAGCAGAAGAAATCATTATATCAAAAAGATAACTGCAGTTCTGTGTTTATCACAGCACTATTCACAGTAGCAAAGATATGGAATCAACCTAATTGTCTATCAGCAGATGACTGGATAAAGTAAATGTGGTATATTTACACAATGGAATACTATTCAGTCATGAAAAAGAATACAGTCATGTCTTTTGTAGCAACACAGATGAAACTGGAGGGCATTATCTTATGTGAAACAAGTCAGACACAGGAAAATAAATACCTTGTATTCTCACTTCTAAGTGGGAGCTAAATGATGTGTATGCGTGGACATAGACTGTGGAATGATAGATAATTGGGACTCAGAAAAGTTGTGGGGTGGGAGTGGGTGGATGATGAGAAATTACTTAATGGGTATAATGTACTTTATTTGGGTGATGGATACCCTAAAAGCCCTAACTTCACCACTACACAATCTGTGCAGGTAACAAAATTATACTTGCACTCAATAAATGTATACAAATACAAATGAAAATAATTTTTCTTTTTCTTTTTTTTTTTTTTGAGACGGAGTTTCATTCTGTCACCCAGGCTGGAATGCAATTGCACAATCTCAGCTCACTGCAACCTCCGCCTCCTGGGTTCTCCTCAGCCTCCTAAGTAGCTGGAATTACAGGCATGCGACACCACGCCCAGCTAATTTTGTATTTTTAGGAGAGATTTCACCATGTTGGTCAGGCTGGTCTTGAACTCCTGACCTCGGATGATCCGCCCGCCTCGGCCTCCCAAAGTGCTGGGATTACAGGTATGAGACACTGTACCCAGCCGTATATAATTTTTTAACAGAACAGTGGGTGTGCTGGGGTGGCTGTTGGAATGTCACTGTTCCTAGGACTTTAAAATATGTTTGTACACAAAGACTTGAAAGTTGAAGTGACTCCTTCATCCATGGACTGCAGTATGAATGTTGTGTTAGGAGGCGTGAAAACAACATTAGTCTTGTACATCTTCATCAGAGCTCTTGGGTGACTAGATGCATTGTCAGTAAGCAAAAGGAATCCTTATTTCTGAGCAGTAGGTCTCAACAGTGGGCTTAAAATATTCATTAAAGCATGCTCTAAACAGATATACTGTCAGTCATCCAGGTTTTGTTTGATTTCCACAGTATAGGCAGAGTAGATTTGGCATAATTTTTAAAGGC
>NC_045444.1:9439297-9581344 GCF_002776525.5 Piliocolobus tephrosceles | reverse complement strand
TTTCATTGCCACTGAAAACCTGATGTTGAGTCTAGACACCTTCATCAGCTAGATCTTCTGGATAACTTGCTGCACCTTCCACATTAGCACTTGCTGCTTCACCATGCACTTTTATGTTATGGAGGTGGCTTTCTTAAACTTCCTGAGCTGTCCTCTGCTAGCATCCGACTTTTCTTCTGCAGTTTCCTCACTTCTGTCAGCTTTCATAGAGTTGGAGAGAGTTAAAGGCCTTGCTCTAGATTGGACTTTGGTATAAGGAAATGTGGTTAGTTTGATCTATCCAGACTAGTAAAACTTTATGTGTGTCAGCTAATAAGGCTGTTTTGCTTTCCTGTCATTTGACGTGCCTTCCCTACTAATCTTAATCATTTCTAGCTTTTGATTTAAAGTAGGAGTTGTGTGAGTCTTCCTTTCACTTGAACACTTAGAGGCCACTGTAAGGTTATTAATTGGCCTAATTTCATATAATAATGATAATGATTGTGTTTCAGCAACTAGGGAGACCCAAGGAGAGGGAAAGAGAGAGGGATGAGGACTGGATGGTGGAGCAGTCAGAACACACCCAACATTTTATTCAGTTCATTGTCTTATATTGACATGATTTGTGGTGCCCCAAAACAATTACAATAGTAACATCACAAATCACTGATCACAGATCACTGTAGCAGATATAATAACAATGAAAAAGGCTGAAATATTGCAAGACTTTCCAGAGTATGGTACAGATACACAAAGTGAGCGCAGAGTGCTGTTTGAAAAATGGTGCCAATAGACTTGGATGACGCAGGGTGTCACAAACTTTCAATTTGTAAGAAAGCATATTATTATCTGTGAAGCACAATGAAAAGTGAAATAAAACAAGGTATACCTCTACTGAAAGAAAAAAACTGTCAAACTAGAATTCCAGATCCTATATATTTAAAAAATAAAGGAGAAATAAACATTTCCAGATATTTTAAAAAATAACTATGAAGAAGAATAAAATGAAGCTCGATAAAATGAGATATATTTGTATATTATTTCCAGCTGAACTGTTTGAAACTAAGCTATGGACATTATGACATTTTACCCCTCATATGTCACATGCCTCCCCTAAAGTTAAGGACATTTTTTTACGTAGCCAAAATGCCATTATTGTTACTTTTCTTAGGTGTGATAATTCTTTAATACACTCTAATATATATCCATATTTACATCTCATTCGTACTGAATTGTCATTTGTGATTTGTGCATCCATCCCCACCAAATCAGGATTCCATCAAAGTTTATTCATTGCATTTAGGTGTTAAGTCTTTTTGATCTCTTCTAATCTAGAGTAGTCTCACCTCTTAACCCCTTTAAAAATGACAATTAGTTTTTTTAAGAGATCAAGACAGTTGTCTTATAAAGTGACTCATATTCTCGATTTGTCAGATTTTTCCCCCCTTATAGCATTGTTTAGCTTGTTCCTGTATTCCCTCTATACTAGTTGTTAAGTGTAAACTAGGTTTAAAGGGTCGATTAGTTTTATTTTAAACATTTTGGGCAAGAATACCTAATAAGTGATTTAATATATTTTATATGCCTCCCATTAGGAGATGTACACTGTGCAGTCCCATTATTTGTGATACTAAGTTTGATTGCTTGGTTGAAAGGAGTAAGGTGAGGTATCACTGCAGTCAGCAAGTAATCTGTGGCATGATAAATTAGCACTGTAGTGCTAGCCTGTTCTCTAGTTGTGGTATCTTTTGCAGATCCTTGTCAGGCTAACTTTTAAATTTCAGTGTTAATAAATGTTTGTTGGTCTATAGATGGAAACAAATCACAGGAACTAAAAAATATCCAGCTAGGTTAATCAGAATCTGATTTTGTGGATTTTAAAGATTTTAACAAAGAATTCAAAGTATCCTTTGTTACCAATTTTATAAGAAACCTGGCTTGAAAAAAATGGGAATAACTCAATGCTGGTCTTCCATACTCTTAAGAAGTGCATTTAAATTTTTCTTAGACAACATCTACTGCACAAGAATAGCCAGAAATACAATATAAAGGAAGGGTGGATCTACTAAAATATGCTTTGAGAAAATTGTCTCTTTTCTGATGTAATGGGAGGAGCACTGGATTTAGAATTAGAAGATTATTCTTACCATTATATGAAGTTCAAGAATTATAAATTTTTGAGCTGGGCTGTGTGGTGCATGCCTCAGCTACTCAGGAGGTTGAAGCAGGAGAATCCCTTGAGCCAGGAGTTGGAGGGCATCCTGGGCAACAGACCCTGTATCAAAAATCAGGAAAAAAAGAATGGTAAATTTTTAAACTTTACTGCATGTTCTTATTTCATAGTGATTGGTTTAGTACATACAACTTTTGTTTATGTACTAAACATTTAATAAACATTTGTGAGTAAAGAATGAATTTCTGTTAATGAGGTATGTTTGTTACATTTAGAAGTGAACCTCATTTGTATGAAGCCAGTTATAAGTAAATCAAATATATGTAATACAAAATTGAACTTAAAAAAACCTTTCCTCTTATTCTCAAAGTGTTGTGTGAGATGTGTATATATATATATCTATATCTACACACACTTAACACATTTGAAATGTTAATTTTGTCTTTGTCTTGGATATTCCTGGGATTTATTTGGAACATTGGTTGACTATATTTCTCTTGGTAGTTAATCACATAGTTGCTTTGTAATATCTTTTGTATTGCTGCCTTTATTGTTACTTAACTCTTAGGTTAAAGAGTTAAGATTAGGTCTTAACTCTTACTTTGTTGTTGTTGTTTATACCTTACCTTCCCAACTGATAGGAGGATAGGGATAGCATCTTTAGATTCCCCACTGTCACTAGCATACTGCTCTTCTTACAAGTGCTCAACAGTTATTTGTTTGAGATTCATAGTACCATAAATTTAAAAAGCACTATGAGGTTTATAAACTTTGGAATTTTTTCCATTTGTGTGGTTAGTCATTTAGTGCGGACTTTAATAGTTAATAATGACAAAAGAATAGTTGAATATATTTTATCAGTATTCTTTGTATCATTCTCAAATTAGGTCCCTTTATTGTCACTGAGAGTGTTCCTAGAGCACTCTGCACACTTGCCTCTACCATGGTACTTGCCCTATAATCATTGCTGTGTCCTTCAGTAGTAAGTTAGTTCATCAAGAACAGAGGCAGGGTCTTGTTGGTTGGTACTCCGGTGCCTAGCACAGTGCAGACAGCAGGCATCTCCTTTTGCAGTGCTGTAAGATTACTTAAAAGGTGATGCCTCCCAAAATCGTTGATGATTTACAGAAGTTTTGTTTTGAGTTTACTGGTTGAGTTTCCTTTGTTTCTTTTTTTCTCCCACATGATACTGGTTTTACTTTAGTTAAATATAATCTTCTATGTTCTAGGCACTGATTTCAGTATACTTGTAAGATTTTAATTCATTTAATCCCTACAACAATCCAGTGAATTGGTTACTGTTATTATATCCGTAGTGCAGATGAGGAAACTGAACACAGGGACAACAAGCAACTTGCTTAGTTCCCACATCTTTTTTTTTTTTTTTTTTTATTTGAGACAGAGTCTCGCTCTGCCGCCCGGGCTGTAGTGCAGTGGCCGGATCTCAGCTCACTGCAAGCTCCGCCTCCCGGGTTTACGCCATTCTCCTGCCTCAGCCTCCCGAGTAGCTGGGAGTACAGGCACCCGCCACCTCGCCCGGCTAGTTTTTTGTATTTTTTAGTAGAGATGGGGTTTCACCGTGTTAGCCAGGATGGTCTCGATCTCCTGACCTCGTGATCCGCCCGTTTCGGCCTCCAAAGTGCTGGGATTACAGGCTTGAGCCACCGCGCCCGGCCGGTTCCCACATCTTGTCTGTGGTGGAGCTAGGACTTGAACTCAGGCAGCCTGGCTCTAGAATATGTGCTCCTAACATGCTGCTTTTCTTGCTTTATCAGGGCAATGAGAAAATTGGATTTGTAATATATCTTTCATCAAGCAGTATGAAAACATTCTTTGACATTTATATTATGCTATTTAATTCATTGAGTACCTGCTATGTACCAGAGTGAGGATGGTATTTCCAGAAGGCCTTGAAGAGTCGTCAACACTTGAACTAAGTTAACAAACCTTATGCGTTAACCGACTGTGCTTATAATATGTATTGAAAAAACTTAAAAATATAGAAAAGATAAAATAAAGGTAGTGAATAGCTGAGACTATGGGCTTGGGATTTAGACCTGAGTGTGAGTCTCAGCTCCACTCTCTAAGCCTTACTTCTCTGTAAATTTGGGGTATAGTGTCTAATCCATAGGATTTTTAAATGAGGTTTAAATGAGGTAATATGTTTAGGACAATGCCTAGCATATAATAAGTGTTCCAAATACATTATCAGTTATTGTAAAAATCTCTCATAATCCACATAGATTATGTTTATTTTGGTGTACAAAGAAGCTCTCTGTGATTGGGAGGTAGTATTTATTAAATTTTAAAAAGTTATTAATGTAAGGGGAATAAAAATGATACATTCTACCTTAAATATTTATTTTGTTTTAAGAAAACATAGAGGCCAGGCACCGTGGCTCATGCCTGTATTTCCAACCCTTTGGGAGGCCAAGGTGGGTGGGTCACTTGAGCCCAGGAGTTTGAGACCAGCCTAGGCAACATGAGGAAACCCTGTCTCTCCAAACAAACAAACAAACAAACAAAAAACCGCAAAATTAGGCAGACATGAAAGCAAACACACTGGTAGTTCCAGCTACTCAAAAGGCTGAGATGGGAGGATTGCTTGAGCCCGGGAGGTCAAGGCTACAGTGAGAAGTGATCATGCCACTGCTTTCCAGTCTGGGTAACAGAGTGAGACCCCATCTCAAAAACAGAAAAACCCATAAAACAAACAAACAAACAACAACAAAAAACACCATATAGATGTAAAGAAACGTATGATTTTTCCTCCTTTTACAGTTGATTCACCTATACCTGATTTAACAGTTTTTTTGTAATTACCTGTTGAGTCTTTCTAAAATTCAGCTTCATTTTTAAAGAATTGACTCTTCGTATTTACAATTTTACTGATTTATGTAGTATTTAAACTTAATGTTATTTTATCACAAACTATGTGTTATAAACTGTAAATTATGATAACAAATATAACTAATTCTTGGTAAGTTGATGGGAACATAAATGTACTGGTCTGATAAAAAGTAAGCTTAACAGGTGGTGAATGTTCAGTAATTTATTGGAGAGAATGGAGAGTGTTGGTTAATTTGCCAAATTAGTTTGTAAAGGATGTTGGATAAGAGAAAATATTGTTGCCTTGCCTTCTAGTATCTCTGAGTAATTGAGAAAGTGTTATACAGATGTTTAAACAAAGGATTCAGCACTACATAATAATAATATGTCAGTTTTGTTTCAGCTCTTTCAAGTTTTTAAAATTTGTGCCTTTGTTTTTTCTTTGTATTCTGGTACCTTGAGGATGTGTAGTTTTTTTAGATCTCCATTTTCCATGTCTGTCATCTTCTCTCATTATCTTTGCATTCTAGTAAAGCTTCTTAGGTTTGACCTCTGTAGCCACATCAGTAGTTCTTTTCTTTATACCCTCCAGTATCTATTAAAAATATTTTTTGTCTCACAGTTTTTGTTGTTGTTGTTTGTGTGTTTGTTTTGAGACAAGGTCTGTCTCTGTTGTCCAGGCTGGAAGGCAGTGGTGTGTTCTCAGCTCACTGCAGCCTCTGTCAGTTGAATCTGTATTATCTTGGCAGTCCTAGATCTCATCCATTTCCTTTTTCATGTTGTCTTTGTTTTGCATCTCAGCCTAGTCTCCTGTTTGGCTTTCTCTTCCTGTTTTATAAAGACAAGTCTTCTGGCATTAAAGCTATCATACAATTTTCTACAAATTTCAAAAAGCAGAGGTAATATTTGATTGTCTACTATGTGCCAGAAAATTCACATTACATTTTTAAACTTCTTAATAACTATGGTATATCATATTTTCCTGATTTTACAGGTAAGACTCAGAGTCACATAGTGAGTGCAGTTGGGATTTTGTGTGGCTCTTCCAGTTAGAGCAAAGGTTCCTGACATTCCTGCTGCCTCCACATTGCTCATATTCTCATTATATTCATCATTCTCTATGATAAATATATACACTGGAATATATATATTCTCTGTGATGAATGTGTGCACTGGAATCTTCTGGGGATAGAGCCAATGTAGTTTTTTTTTTTTTTAAAAAAAACCACTCAAATTTAGATGCTATTCTGAATAGTGTCTATACTTGCCTACATCTTTTATAATTGCTGACTCAGAGTTCTGAGAAATATTTGGGTAAACTGGAATTATTTCTTTATTTGTATTCCATATGCTTTTCAGTGGGATGACAATAAACTCATCCATTTTAAATACATTTTATGGGAAGTAGGTTCATTTTTCTGATCTTTAGGAGAAGTAATATGGGAGAGTTTAATGTCCATAGTTAAAGGATTTATTTTAACTTCTTGAAACGAATAGAGTGAACATTGGGTATTTTCATACCATATTTCCATGGTATGTTTTGATTTCTTTCTTTCTTTCTTTTTTTTTTTTTTTTTTTTGAGACAGGATCTTGCTATATCATTGAGGCTGGAGTGCAGTGTCAGGATCACTGCTTACTGAAGCCTCGACCTCCCAGGCTCAAGCAATCCTCCCACCTCAGCTTCCTGAGTAGCTGGGACTACAGGCACACAATTATACCCGACTAATTTTTAAATTTTTGTAGAGGCAGGAGCTCTGTATTGCTCAGGCTGGTCTTGAACTCCTGGGCTCATGCAGTCCTCCTGTCTCAGACTCCCAAAGTAACTGGGATTATAGGTGGGAGCCACTGTGCACAGCATCAGCATGATTTTTAACTAGTTGTAGACTATTATTCTGAGTGGTCTATGAACAAAACCCCCAATATCTCAGTGGCTTAAAACAACAAAAGGTGTATGTTTTGCTCGTATCATGTATTCATTGAGGGTCAGCTGGCAGCTCAGCTCAACATTTTTGTCATGCTTACTTTGGGTCCCACTTTAGAACCTCACGTGGGAGCAGCCACTGTACAGAACTGCTGGGTCCAGCCTGCAGACCCTGGCTGAATGACAGATGCACAAATGCACTCAGACACAGGAATCTCGTGAAAGAGCGGGCTAGGGGACCGGGCGCCTGCAGACACCGAGGAGGGTGCTGTAAAGAGTCAGCAGCTGTGGCCCTGACAAGCCGGCCCTGCAGGCGTTTATTCAGTATAGATTTAATGACAAAGGCCTTGAGTCAGCACACTTGTGGGCAGTTCACATGGTCACGCCCCACCCCCTCCCGCCCCAGTTATCCTGCACTCGGAGTTAGATTAAAGGCCAGGTTCCAAGGTCTGAGTAAACTTACCCAGATCAGTTTCTTTACATTCCCTTGTTATCTAACCTAAAGTTTCAGGCACCAGATAAGAGAATCTGGCTGCCTTCAGCCAAAATCTTTTTCCAAAGCTTTTGTAAAACCTTCTGGCCTTCCAAGAAGGTTTGCATCTTTCTACAATTTTTCCCACCACCCTGACCAATCTCCTACATCTCTACCTTTTTTGTTTTTAGCATCAGATTTTGTTGATAGGAGAGTACAGATGTGTGCAGCAGGTTTGTCAGGCATAGTGGTAACTGCTCATATTCCGGCTTTGCATCCTGGAATTAGTAAATAACATAAAACAAACTTGAGTATAATTAGCAACATTTTTTTTTCCAATCAAGGAATGACCTGTAGTGTTACTTGGCACTTAAGTTCGTTGTGTGCTGTTTCTAAGGAATCCCACTGGTGGTATGTTAATCTCTCTCAGCAAAGCGGGCCAGTTGTTAGAAGCTGGGAAGGGGGTGTGTTTGTCTAAGTAAAAGGGCAGAAGAAAGGTGGATTTAGAAGATGGGCCCAATAGAGTATAGCAGGTACCAGTTGCAGTCAGAATGAGAGAATTAATCCCAGCACTTTGGGAGGCTGAGGCAGGTGGATCACAAGGTCAAGAGTTTGAGACCATCCTGGCTAACATGGTGAAACCCTGTCTCTACTAAAAATACAAAAATTAGCTGGGTGTGGTAGCACACACCTGTGGTCCCAGCTACTCGGAAGGCTGAGGCAGGAGAATCACTTGAACCTGGGAGGCGGAGGTTGCAGTGAGCCGAGCCCAGATTGCACCACTGCACTCCAGCTTGGCGACAGAGTAAGACTCTGTCTAAAATAATAATAATAATAATAATAAAGCATAGCAAGGAACAAATTATCCAGAGTGAATGGTGTCTGTGTCCAGAGCAGAATTCACTCAGTCTTCTGACTTGTCTTCTTCAGCATCCTGTCTGGGGCCTGTGTTGTCCGAGGAAGCTGCATTGTCTGGGGCTGTGGGTCCTGTAGGGTTGTTTTCTTTATTTCTGGTACAGTGTTGGGTCCTAGCCACACCGTGGAATGGTTTGATGCATTGTGCTGGAATCCAGAGGACCTGAGGGGGTGTGAACACAAGCATATCCCCTCCCTGCCATTAACAATTCATTTGGAACACAACATACATTGCTGTTCACATCTTTTTGTAAAACTGCAGGTTTTATTTCTTGAGCAGTTTTAGCAAAGTGCTTTTATACAGCTGATTGAAATTTATTTAAGTTTAAAAAATTAAGGGTAAATAAGGCTTGTGCTAGTAGTGTTGCAGAGTCCTTACTCATATTCCCCCTTTTTTTGTTTTCTGAGCATATTTTTAAGGGTGTATTGGGTACGTTCTACTATGGCCTATCCTTGGGGATTATATGGGATGCCTGTTGAATGTTGGATGTTCCATGTGTGACAAAATTGTTGAAATGTGAGCTAGCATAAGCCAGACCATTATCAGTTTTAATTTTTGTGGGCCGTCCCATAAATGCAAAAGTTAAAAGAAGATGTTTAATGACATATCAGGTGGACTCTCCAGGAAGAGCATGAGTGCTAATTAAATGAGAATTGGTATCAGTGGATACATGTACATGTTTAAGTTTTCCAAATTGAGGGACGTGTTGTAACATCTGTTTGTTGTAAATGATGAGGTTCTAGTCCTCTAGGGTTAACACCTGTTGAAGGAGGGGATGTGCCTGTGAACTGGCAATATGGGCATTGTAGGATAGTTTGTTTAGCTAGTCTCTGGGTAAGTTGAAATTGTTTAGATTGGTGGAACAATTGATTCAATTGGATGGCTTGGTCAAGCAGTGATGTCATAACCTGTAGGTCTGCTTGATCATTGCCGTAAGCCGGTGGGCCAGGCAGTGAGCTGTGGACCCAAATGTGTGTAATAAAAATAAGATGTATACATTGATCTAGCAATTGCTGAAGTTGTAGAAAAAGTGCACACAGGGTGGGATCCAGAGTAGATTTAATGAGGGCTGTCTCAAGGTTCCACAATAAATAAACAGTAAGCAAAGTCACTAACAATGTCGATGGGCTGAGTGAAAAAAGTTTCTAAGGCTAATATTAAGGCTCCAACCTCAGCTCTCTGAGTGCTAGTAAATCCAGAATGAATGAAGGAATTATGTGATCTCCACCAGACAGCCGCATTTCCATGTTTACCGGAGCCGTCAGTAAACAATGTTAAAGCATTAGGTGTGGGGGATTGAACTTTTTAGTAGGCAAAACCACAGAAGTAGGAGATGAGAACTGAAAGAGTTTGTCAGCAGGAAGGGTATGCCCTATATGGCCTGTGTAATCAGAGAGTGCTATTTGCTGGTCCATAGATAAGGGCAGTACTGCTTCAAATTGGTTTTTACTTAAAGGAGTCCTGATGATGTCAGGGTCATAACCTAGCAACTGATTGCATCGTCTGAGGCCTGAATAGATGACTTTACTGACTAACTGTATATAGGGAGAGAGTGTTTTTGTCCTGGTATGTGAGCAAAAAACCCATTCTATAAAGTATAGCTTTGGGCCCATCTGTCCTGTTAACCGTGTAGGGGAGTGTGTAGTGGGAAAAACAAACAGTTGAACTGAATATCGTGGGTCTATGCGATCTAATTGCCTTTGAGAGATAGCTTGTGCTACTTCTTCAATTTCCCTTTGTGCTATAGGAGTTAAATACCTAGGAGAGTCTAGGGCAGCATTGCCTTTTAAGATAGAAAACAAGTTTTGTAACTTATCAGTAGTTATGCCTAAGGTGGGGCGAAGCCAGTTAATATCACCTAGTAATTTCTGATAATCATTTAAGGTGTGTAAGTTGGTAGTATCTAATTTAAGCTTTTGAGGTCTTACCAAGAAGTTAATGTGTATCCAAGGTATTTCCAAGAAGACATCTGTGCTTCTTCAGGTGCTATGATTAAACCTTTAACTGTGTATTCTTTACTACAGAGGTATATAACCTTAAAAGCACTGGCTCTGTTGGGGCTGCTAATAAAATATCATGTGTAAAATGAGTAATGTTGCAATTAGGAAATTCTTTTCTACTGGGGAGAAATCCTGATTTACTTGATACTGACACATGGTAGGACTCTTCAGCATTCCTTGGGGAGGCACTTTCCATTTAAATCAGTGAGCTGGCCTTTCATTATTGATTGCTAGTATTGTAAATGCAAATATTCCACTGTCCTATTCTGCTAGGGGAATAATATAAAAGCAGTCTTTTAAGTCAGTACCGATTATAGGCCAATCTCGAATCGCCATGGGGGAGGGGAGCCCCTGCTGAAGGGGCCCCATAGGTTGCAAATTAGCATTGATAGCACATAAGTCATGCAGAAGTCTCTATTTACCAGACCTTTTGGGAATGAAGAAAATGGGCGAATTCTGAGGGCTGTTTGACGGTTCTATATGGCTGGTTTTTAATTGCTCCTCAACTAATTAATGGGCTCTTTGTAATTTCTCTCCCTTTAAAAGTCACTGTTCTACACAAATAGGATTTTGAGAGAGCCACTTCAAGGGTAGGGGAGGAAGAACTGTGGCCATTATTAGAAAGAGGTCTGCAGAGTGACCCCCGCCACCCCATTGGGCTAATAGATCCTGTCCCCAAAGGTTAACAGGGATGGGCATGAGTAGAGGTTGTATAACTGCCTTTCTTCCCTCTGAATCGCAACAGGTTAGGGGCACGTGCTCTGCTTGGCTGTGTGCGCTTCCCTGATGCCAACAATTTTTTGTTTCTGAGTGACTCAAGGCCAAGTTTCTGGCTAGTTTTGATCACTAATGATTGAAATGTCCACCCCTGTGTCCAGTAAAATTCTTATTTCCAATTTTTAAGGTGATCATGGGTTTCTCGTTAGTGATTAATTGATTCTAGTATAAAACGTCCCTTTCCCCCTTTCTTTCTGTGGGCATTGGGGACCCAGTATGGTAAAAGCAGTAACAGAGCTATCTTTGATCCGGGGGGGAGAAGAATATGCAGACCTTTACATTCCATCATAACTATTATCTCACCTTGATAATCACTATCAGTTACCCTGGTGAGCACATTAATTCCTTTACTGGTTAGGCTGGATTGCCCTAGGACTAATCCCACAGTTCCCAGAGGCAGTGGGCCCCAGATCCCGGCTGCAACCCTTTTAGGGCCTTCTTTTAGCAGCTAATTCACTGGGGCAGAGTAAGTCCAGTCCCACTCCACCACTGCTCCCAGTGGTGCCTGCTCTGAGAGAGAGGACTGTGGGCTTTCTCTCTGACCGAGGAAAGCCGCTGGCATTGCCCCAGTTTGCAGCGGGGCCTGGGGTCAGCCCCTTATGAAGTTTCCCGCCTGGTTACTTACGGGTTGTCGTTTTTATCAAATTTGGACCTGCATTGATTCGCCCAGTGTTTCCCCTTTTTACATCAGGGGCATATAGAAGGGGGTTCTTTTCCTGAGTTACCGTGGTCTCTGTTATTGGGGCATTCCCTCTTCATATGACCTGGCTCTCCGCATAGAAAACAATTTGGGTTTCCCTCCCTTTTCACTTCAGGAGGCCTTAATGCCATAGCCAATATTTTGACTTTGTGTGTTTCAGTCCCCACCAGTTGACATGCTCGTGTAAGTTCCCTGACTGTGGCTGCCTTTCCTGATTGCCTGCATTGCTTGTTGGCGATCCACATTAGCGTTTTCATAAGCCAGTTGTAAGAATAAGTTATCAGAGGCCTGGGCGTGACTAATTTGTCTCTTAATTTGCCTGGGTTAAGCGATTGATACATTCAATAAATGGCTCCTGAGGCCCTTGTCGAACATTTATAAAAGATCCTTGTTGAACTCTGCTTTTGGGAATTCTGTCCCAAGCCCCGAGAGCACACAAAGACATTTGTGCATAGGCTGGGGATCAAAAGTTAGTTGTTGTTTGTACATTGACATGGGGATCCCTCCCCTGGAGCAGAGCAGCTATTATGTCTTGCCCGGCCACCTGATTCTGGTTGGCTTGTTGTTCACACAACTCATTGTATTCTGCCCTCCAGAGGAGGTACTGGCTGGGGTCCAAAATTGTTTTAGCTAACACTGACCAGTCCCATGGGGTCATACGGAAGTTGTCTGCCAAGGCTTCAGTCATTCCTTTCGTAAGGAAATGGGCTAGCGGCTCTGTTTTCTTTAATGCTTTTTCTTAACTTTTTATAAGCGTTAAAAGAAATGGGTTCATGTACCTGATTGCCTTGTCGTTCTTGCATTACCGGGAAGGCTAAGAGCTCCCCTTCTAATGCTGCTTACTTAAGGCAGGGTCCCCTAGCTGTAGCATATCCCTTGTGTTTTTTTCCAGTTTATCGGAGGAGGGGGCTCAGGAAAACCTCCGTTTCCTCTTTGTTATTTTGGCCTGGTGATAGCGGGGCTGAGGGATAAGGAGACAGTAAAGTAGGTGACAGTTCCTCCTCCCTCCCCTTTTTAGGCTCTTCTGTATATAACGGGGCCAGAGCTGCCCTAACTAAAGCCCATAGTGTTACTGGGACCCGTTGTCCTTGTGCATGATGTTTAAAGATTTCTCCCCACTTGTTTCTAGAGCTCTACAGCTAGTGTACCTTCTTCCAGGAACCATAGGTTATGGGATACAACAGTTTGCATTAGGTCCCTTAATTGAGCCTGTGAAACCCAGGCTCCACTAGCTTTAAGCAGCTGTTTCAATACTTTTATATACTGTTTCTGTTGAGCTGGTAACTGTTGTCCCTTGATGAAACCCTAGCCTGAACAATTCCCTCGAACTTGGAAATTCCGAGCAGGCAACAATGACTTACTGACTGTGTAGTTTTTTCACCTTCGTTTTCAAGGTTTCTGTTGTGATCTGTTGCAGCATTCCTCATACAGGGCGCCACCTGCCGGGTCCGACCCGCAGACCCACGCTGAATGATGGATGAACAAATGCATTCAGACAGGAATCCAGTGAAAGAGCGGGCTAAGGGACTGGGCTGCCCACAGACACCGAGGAGGGTGCTATAAAGAGTCAGCGACTGAGGCCCTGATAAGCCGGTGCTGTGGGCATTTATTCAGTGTAGATGTAATGACAAAGGTCTTGAGTCAACACACTTGTGGGGAATTCACATGGTCGTGCTGCCCCCCCACCCCTCCAGTAGTCTGCATGCAGATGATTAAAGGCCGGGTTCCTCAGTCTAAGTAAACTAACTTATCTAGATCGGTTTCTTTACATCCCCTTGTTATCTAACTTAAACTTTCAGGCACCGGATAAGAGAATCTGGCTGCCTTCAGCCAAATCTTTTTCGGAAGAAGCCTTCCAAGAAGGTTTGCATCTTTCTACAATTTTTCCCGCCACCCTGACTGATCTCCTATACGGAACCACGCCTGGCTAATTTTTTGCATTTTTTTAGTAGAGACGGGGTTTCACTGTGTTAGCCAGGATGGTCTCGATCTCCTGACCTCGTGATCCGCCTGCCTTGGCCTCCCAGAGTGCTGGGATTACAGGCGTGAGTCACTGTGCCTGGCCGAAAAAGTTTTTGAAAATTTATTTTGAAAATCATTAAGTGGAAGCCAGTGGGAAAAATGTGAGTCAGTACTATTTCTTATTAGTTTTTCGGAAGAGATCTCCAATCTAAGATGAAGTCAGTTTTTACTTGTTTCTTTGCTATTTTGTAATAATACAGTCAGTCCTCTGTATCTGCAGGTGCTGTGTGGATTCAACCAACCACAGATAGAAAACATTTGAGAATGGCTGGGTGTGGTGGCTCACACCTGTAGTCCCAGCACTTTGGGAGGCCAAGGTGGGTGGATCACAAGGTCAGGAGTTCAAGACCAGCCTGGCCAATATGGTGAAACCCCGTCTCTACTAAAAATACAAAAAAATCAGCTGAGTGTGGTGGTGTGTGCCTGTAATCCCAGTTGCTCGGGAGGCTGAGGCAGGAGAATCGCATGACCCAGGGAGTCAGAGGTTGCAGTGAGCTGAGATCCCACCACTGCACTCCAACCTGGGTGACAGAGCGAGACTCTGTCCCCAAAAAATAAAAATAAAATAAATAAAATATTTGAGAATAATAATACTAGTCATAATTCAACAAACCAGGTGCAGTGGCAAACGCCTGTAGTGCCAGCTACTTTGGAGGCTGCGGTGGGAGGTTTATTTAAGCCCAGGAGGTCGAGGCCAACCTGGGCAACATCACAAGACTCCGTCTCAAAAAGAAAAGAAATAAAATAAAAAAATACAAATTTTAAAAATACCTTATAACAACTATTTACATAGCAGTTATATTGTATTAGGTATTAAAAATAATCTAGAGATGATTTAAAGTATGTGAGATGATGTGCATAGTTTATATGTAAATACTTTGCCTTTTTATTTATATTTATTTATTTATTTATTTTTCTTTTTTGAGATGGAGTCTCACTCTGTTGCCAGGCTGGAGTGTAGTGGTGCGATCTGGGCTCACTGCAACCTTTGCCTCCCTGGTTCAAGTGATTCTCCTGCCTCAGCCTTCTGAGTATCTGGGACTTACAGGTGCCCACCACCATGTCCAGCTAATTTTTTGTATTTTTAGTAGAGACGGGGTTTCACCATGTTGGCCAGGATAGTCTCGAACTCCAGACCTCGTGATCCACCTGCTTCAACCTCCCAAAGCGCTAGGATTACAAACATGAGCCACCACGCCCGGCTGCCTTTTTATTTTTATTTTTTTGAGATAGGGTCTTGTTCTGTTACCCAGGCTGGTGTGCAGTGGTGTGATTTTGGCTCACTGCAACCTCTGCCTCCTGGGTTCAAGTGATTCTTGTGCCTCAGCCTCCCAAGTACCTGGTACTACAGGTGCACGCTACCACACCAGGTTAATTTTCCTATTTGTAGTAGAGACAGGGCTTCACCATGTTGGCCAGGCTGGCCTCAAACTCCTGACCTCAGGTAATATGCCTGCTTCAGCCTCCCAAAGTGCTGGGATTATGGATGTGAGCCCCAGTACTCCGCCTGGAGTTTTAATTCGAAGTACTTGGTTTTTCTTTTTTAATGTGATAAGGAAATGAGACCTAATGTCTCCTGATTCAGTTTAAGAAGAGAGAGATCAATATTATGTTTCATATGATGGTTTTAATGTATATTCTGATTAGTTTAGGCATTTTAACCTGTTAACTTCTTTGTAAAGTTAGTATTACTATCTTAAAAGTGACACTACCCTCGGATTTGTTGCCTCTTAAGGACCTGTCTAGCCTGTGATTCTGTGAGGTTCACAACTTACCAGAAAATGGTAAAGAGGCAGAAGAGACTTAAACATTTTCTTGCTTAGAAGGTTGTTAACATGGCAGCAGTCTGGAGAACATTTGTTACAGGACAGCATTTGGAAGGAAGTTAATTAAGTAGCTCTGTTCAGTGTGATTAGTTGATCCGAATGAGATCTCTTACTTAAAGGTATTTTATAGTCAGATGGTTTGCATTGACCTGTGCTTGATTTATAGCACCCTCTCAGTAAATACTATTGAAAGAGTGAATAAGATAGAAATCAGAATCACCTGTGGGACAGCTTAGTCATGAACTCCAGAATAGTAAGCATTGAGCCCTAGAAAATAACAGAGAACAGAATTATTCTCATGTTATGAATGGAGAACCAAGACTAATAAAATACATTTTTGGAAATACTTTAGCTAAAATGGTAGGGAGTGGGGTGAAGATCTTTTTGGAGAAGAAAAAAAAGTATTGGAAAAATTGTACGTACGGTCTTCTTTATGCCCAGTAGCAACGGAAAAATAATTCAAGGAGACATTTGGATAAGCCCAAAATGATTACATAAAAAAGTGAAGCTTCCTTACTTTCAATGGGGGGAAAAACACATTTGGGACGAACTATATTTTTCATCAGCAAATATTTTTCTTCTCAGAATTTTTTATTTCTTTTTCCTCCTTTCTCCATCTTCACATCTCTAAGGCATACACATATCCTCTGAGTATTCTTTTTGTTTTGTTTTGTTGGGTTTTTTTCAGAGATGGGGGTCTTTGTATGTTGCCCAGGCTGGACTCAAACTCCAGGGCTCAAGGGATCCTCCCGCCTCAGCCTTCTGAGTAGCTGGGGCTGCAGGCATACACGACCACACCTGGCTAACCCTGGAGTGTTTTTAGCTAATCTTGTTCTTAGTTCATAAATTGGTATTGACGTTTGTTAATCTGATACCCACTCTAGTATTCTCTCCATTAAATCGTGCTCTTTGCAAATGGGAGGATCAAGTAGTGAGATACGGCTTTTTTGGGATGAGGGTTACTTGTTCCTTGGTAGCAAAGAAGAAGAGTGCAGAACTGATAAAATAAGGTTTGTTTGGAAGCAATCAAATTGGAGACCAAATGATGTAGATTTTGTTATGTATGCAAGAAGATCGCAGAGGGAAAGCTGCAGAGATTTCTTGGTCAGTAGATTGGGAGGAAGCTTGATTACTTGCATCATTTAAGGACTCAATCAAGAAAGCAGAGCTACTATGATACTATGGAATAAGGGATTTAGGAAAGGGATAGGACTTCATACAGCTGTGGGAGAAACTCCAGAAAGTCAGAGTCTGTAGGGAAGGTCAGAGAATAGCTACTGTTCAGCCTCTCTGAAGCAGTTGTGCAGTGGTCAACTCAGTGTTTACAGGTGACTCTGAGAAGCCAGGTATGCCCAGCTGCTGGAGCGGGACCACACAGTGGAGCTGGTGGAAAGTCTGTGGAGAGTTGTCACCTCTGCATAGCTGCCTCTTTTGTGGTCCTCAGTCAAGCTTCTGGTGGTGAACCTGGGGTTGCTGTTTGGTCAGCAGGGCTGGCAATCAAGAAGAGGAGCTGTATACAGAGCAGAGGATAGCTGAGACATGGCACAGTCTGCTGGCAACTGCAGCTCTAACCATACTCTTCAGAAAGTCTTTTGCTGTTTGGGCCACCTACCCTATGGAAAGAGGATTCTGGGAAACGTAGTTGGAAGTAACCAGGTTGACACAGTATAAACTGTCACAGCAGTTAAGGATGAAAAAACCACAGGGGGGATGTTAAAGTTGTGAAAGTCCACAGTGATGTTTTATAGATCCAGGCTCATACAAATGTGAGAGAGCAAGTTGCCTAAGCTCCCTAAGCCCACTTCCTCCTCTGTGAAACAGGGAAATGATAGCTACCTTGTGGGATTGTTGTAAGGATTAAACGAAATGTTTGTAAAACACTGCTCAGTGTCTGCTCAGTGCAAGTCATTATAAATAGTAGCCTTTTTTTTTTTTTTTTTTTTTTTTGAGGTGGAGTCTCACTCTGTCATCCAGGCTAGAGTGCAATGGCACGATCTCGGCTCACTGCAACCTCTGCCTCCTGGGCTTAAGCCTCAGCCTCCCAAGTAGCAGCGATTACAGACACGTGCCACCAAGCCTGGCTAATTTTTATATTTTTAGTAGAGACAGGGTTTCGCCATGTTGGCCAGGCTGGTCTCAAACTCCTGACCTCAGGTGCTCCACCCGCCTTGGCCTCCCAAAGTGCTGGGATTACAGGCGTGAGCCACTGTGCCTGGTCAATAGTAGCTTTTATTAGTAGTCATTGCAGTGGTAATGAGAAGAGATTGAGAAATATGAAGGGTATATTTTTAAAGATGAGGGAAAAGAGAAGAGGAGGGCAGAATAAAGTAGAAGACATAGTTCCTATATTTGAGGTTATTGTAGTCTAGTGGCAGAGACCACATGTAAAAGTATGGAATAGTTAGGAAACTCTTCTGTGAGGTAATACCCTTTCAGAAAGGTGACTGTGTGATGAGTGGAGAAATGTCAAGTGCTGTCATTCCAGTGTAGCCAGGGTTAGGTGAAATGCCCAGCACATCGACTGACGGTCCATAGATGATAATTCTTTTCCATTGTCATTTATACATGGAAAGATGACCAGGTGAAGAGGACAGGGAGGGCTTAAGCTGGGCCCTTAAATGATGGTTTGGACAAGTAGAAAAGAAGGAAGCATTTCAGACAGCCCAGAGACAAAAAGTAGCTATCAATAAGGCACATGGAACACTTCCTAGTGTATCTCAGAACCTGTTGACTCCTACTCTTTGCTTTTTTTGATTATCTATTTGCTGCTTTTGGTTATCCAAACGGTTTCCTGGGTAAATTGTTTTGAGATGCAAATTAGTAGTAAGATTTACTGAAGAGGAGGGAGGAGAAAGGTATTCAAGGGATGAGCAGAAATCAAGGACCAGGAAGGGGGCTCTGTTAATAGCAAGTCCTTTGAGAAAAGCAGATAGGTTAGATTGACTGAAACATATGTGTGCTATATTATGTTATGGTTGTAAGGAGAGTCAAATTTGCGATTTATTTAAGATGTTTGGTAATAGGCTAGCTATCTGCAAAGTACTGTTAGGTGCTGTGGGAGATAGAAAGATACCTAAATAATGTTTCCGACTGGGCTCGGTGGCTCATGCATATAATCCCAGTACTTTGGAGGCTGAGGCAGGAGGATCACTTGAGGCCAGGGGTTCAAGACCAGCCTGGGAAACAGCAAGACCCCATCTCTACTAAAAATTGAAAAATTAGCCAGGCATGGTGGCGTGTGCCTGTAGTCCTAGCTACTCTGGAGGCTGAGGTAGGAGGATTGCTTGAGCCAGGTTAGGGACAGAGTGAGACTCTATCTCTAAAATAAATAAGTAAATACATTTTTAAAAGGTAATGTTTCCTGTCCTTAAGGATCGTCCTGTATAAGGAGACAGCCAGCTACACAAGTAACATTTTTGCAAAGCATAGAATGAAGGGGATTACAGGAATTGATTTGAAGAGAATTGGCTAGTCTTGGGTTTTTATGTTGGAGTTTGAGGTTCAGGCAACATGTGCTGACTTCAGAATTCTGACTGAGGAGTACTATGTTTGATATCATTGGGGAATTTTGCAATAGAAAGTGTTAAACTCCCATCAGCAAAATATGAATATTTTGTTCAGTATGAACTGATTTTGACTGAAGCCTTGGTCATGGTTTTATTATATTAAATAAAGTATTAAGGTGCAAATTCTGCTTGCTTTGGAAGGGTTTCTAATTTTAGAAGATGTTACTAGCATTTTGCCATTTTTAGAATCAAGATTGGTGAGGAGAGCATATTGGCACACAGTGAGCATGTGTTAAATGTTGATTGAAAAAAATAAACAATGAGAGGCAGTGTAATACAGTTGTCCCTTGGTATCTGTGGGGGATTGGTTCCAGAACCTCGACTCCCACAGATACCAGAATCCCCAGATGCTCAACATCTCTCATATAAAATGGAGTAGTATTTGAATGCCATCTACACACATCCTTCTGTATATTTTAAATTGTCTCTTGATTACTTGTAATATGTAACACAGTGTAAGTGCTGTGTAAATGATTGTTACACTGCATTTTTTGTTTTTTTATTGTTGCATTATTTTAAATTAAATTTGTTTTCGATCTCCAGTTGGTTGAATCCACACATGCGGAATGTGCAGATAGGAAGGGCCAACTGTAGTGTGTAGAAGTGGATTCTGCTCAGGATTGGGCTCAACTCCTGAACTTAATGAATGTTAGCTGTTTTTTAAATGCTCAGCCTGCTCTGGTATTGTTCTAATTGCTTTACAAATAATATTCAATGTTTGTAACAGTCAGATAAAGTAGATACAGTTGTCTCCGTTTTTACAGAGGAAACGTGGCACTGAGAGCCTTATTGCTAATTACCGTCCATAAACAGTTGAGTGATGTTTTTGGTAAACCAATTATGGGTTGTTGCTTTTTTTCTAGTGCCTGATAACAGTATCAGGGACAACAGTTAGGGTACAGATTTGAGAATTTTTTTTTAAGTCTGAATTTGTTCTAACAGCTACCTTCTTTCCTCTTTAATATATAGAAAACATTGAGATTTGTGAACATTTGTAAGCATTTAAAACAAATTCCCCTGCATTCTCAGTATTGGGAACTAAGTGGAGTGGCGGAAACCCCTATGTGTGTATCAACTCAATTTTGTTTAACAAACATTTGCATAATTACTACTATATGCCTGCCTCTTTCTAAGCACTTTACATTAACTTAAACGTTTAACTTCCATAGCAATCTTGAGATGCTATTATGCCATAAATCTCCATATTACAAGTAAGGAAATCAAGGCAAAGAAAGATTAAGTCATTTGCCTGAGGTCACACACCTGGTAGATGGCAAATGCCAATTTCAGTCCCAAGCAGTCTGGTTCCAACGTCTGAGCTCTCCTTGCTGTCTTTATTTTTGTAGGTAACATGACCCATTGAGAGAGAAAGTATGGATAAGTAAGAAGGGATCTGTTAAAAATTACAAATATGTTGTCTGTGTAATACCTTAAAAAGGAGAAAAATCAGTCTGCTGCTTAGAGTTGAATATTGCCTTTAACACCGACTGTTTGGAGGAAGAGAAGAAAGCTGACATCTGTTAAATAAGATGTCAGGTGTTTGTGTTAGGTGTTAGATATTATCTTATTCAGCACTTAAAGCAAACCTGTCAGATAGTCTCTTCTATCTTCATTTCACAAACAAGGACATGGGTTTGTAATAGCTGAGTCATCTGTAACTACTGCTAAGTTTTGAACCCAGGTCTCTGTGTGACTCTGAAACATTCTGCAACAATACTTTGTGTCCTAAGGAAATACTAAAAGCTCAAATTTATTTGCCTGATAAGCTACATAGTCTTTTGAAATACTCAAGAAATGATAAAACATTTTATCAACTAAAAGACCTTCTAAAACTTGATAAGAGAAAGGAAGCAAATACATCCCAGATGTGATAATTACTAGGACCACAGGGACCACTAGAGGAAAATTAGATTTTTATCTGCCTTTCTGAGGATGTGCAGGCCTGTTTACAAATAACTGCCACTTTATGTGGAGTGTGATCATTCAACCAATTTGAGATTACGTATGTGGTATGGCTATTAAGTTATTAAAACTTAACCAAATTTATTGCATCTATATAAGTATTATTTCCTTTATTCATTCTAGGAGGCTCTGTATTGTTGCTCTTATATTACTTTAAAATGTTGGGAGAACACTTTTAAAATTCCCTTTAAATTTGATTTTTGGTTTTTTTTTGAGACAGAGTCTCGCTCTGTCTGTCGCCCAGGCTGGAGTGCAGTGGTGCAATCTCCACGCACTGTAACCTCTGCTTCCCGGGTTCAAGAGATTCTCCTGCCTCAGCCTCCTGAGTAGATGGGACTACAGGTGCCCGCCACCTTGCCCAGCTAATTTTTTGTATTTTTAGTAGAAATGGGGTTTTACCATGTTAGCCAGGATGGTCTCGATCTCCTGACCTTGTGATCCGCCCACCTTGGCCTCCCAGAGTGCTGGGATTACAGGCTTGAGCCACTGCGCCCGGCCTAAATTTGAATTTTATATGGTTTTGAGTAAATAATAAGGTACAAAGTTCAAAATGTTTGAAAAGATACACAGTGAAAGGTCTCAGAACCCTCTCCTCTCTTCCTTTTACTTGCAGCCACCCAGTGTTTCTCAGAGGTGACCAATGTTATGTGGGAAATACTTCTTTGAAATTATCTTCAGAATTTTTGAATACTTGCAATTAGGATATATGTAACCAATGATGACAGATTTGACTTTATTTTTTAAAAAGTCAGTTCATTTACAGTCTGGCAAATAAAGGAATCACCAGTTTAAGTAATACTGTTTTTAAAAATCAGAAGCAAAGATGTCTGCAGGGTAATGAGATTTGTGGTGTGATTCATAAATTGGCCTAAAATCAATGATCAGAGTTGCAGAGGTAGTAACGTTAAAGAATCATTTTAAAAAATAACTTGATTGAGATAATTAACATATAATAAACCGCACATCTGAAGTATATAATTATAGTAAATTTTTACATATGTATATAACTGTCAAACTGTCACCTCTAGTTTTGGTAGTTAAGATAGTGAACATATTCATCATCTCTGAAAGTTTGTTCAGTGTGTTTTGTGATTAATCACTATGTTGGCTCTATCCATTGTTCCTAGATAACCAATGATCTATTTTTTTTTTTTTTTTACACCAGTGGTCTGCTTTCTGTCACCATAAATTAGTTTGTTTTTTCTAGAATTGTATGTAAATGGGATCATGCAGTGTATATGTGTACCGTTTTTGAAGTGGGGAAGAGTCTGGCTTCTTTCACTCAGCATAATTATTTTTGAGATTCATCCATATTATTGCGTGTATCAATAGTTTATTTCTGTTTATTACTGAATATTATTTATTCCACTGTATGGCTGTACCACAATTTCTTTAACCATTTACCTGGTGATGAACATTTGGCTTTCCACTTTTGTGCTATTACAAATCTGCCAAGAACATTTGTGTACTAGTATATTCATGTGGATGTATGCTTTCATTTTTCTTGAGTAAATACCTAGGCATTGAATGGGTGGGTCATATGGTAGGTGTATCAATCCATTTTCACACTGCTATAAATACCTGCGACTAGGTAATTTATAAAGAAAAGAGGTTTAATTGGCTCACAGTTTCTGCAGGCTTTATAGGAAGCATGATTTTGGCGTCTGCTCAGCTTCTGAGGAGGCCTCAGGAAACCAAAATCATGGTGGAAGGTAAAGAGGGAATCAGCACTTCACATGGCCAGAGCAGGAGGAAGAGAGAGACGGGGGTGGTGCCCTTTACTTATCCAGATTTCAAGAACGCTATCAGGAGAACAGCACTAGAGGGATGGTGCTAAACCATTAGAAACCACCCTCATGATTCAATCAGCTCTCACCAGGCTGCAGCATATTGGGGCTTACATTTCAACATGAGAAATGTAAGTGGAGACACAGAAATTTGGGTGGAGACACAGATTGAAACCATGTCAGTAGGTGTATGTTTACCTTTGTAAAAAATTGCCACACATTTCTAAAGTGATTGTACCACTTGACACTCTAACCAAAGCAGTGTATGATGTTTTAGTTGTACAACATCGTTGCCAACACTTCAGATGACCAGTCTTTTCAAGTCTCGTTTTGTTTCTTTCTCTTTTTGAAAGTGAAAAGAAGAGAAGTTTATTTTTTTGAGCAGTTTTAGGTTTATAGAAAAATTGAGTAGAAAGTAGGGAGTTCCCATGTATACTGTCATCCTCGTAACTCCCCTCCTAGTTTCCCCTGTTGTTAACATCTTGCATGAGTGTCATACATTTGTTACGGGTGATGAGCCAATAATGAGGCATTATTGTAAACTAAAGTTCATAGCTTACATTATAATTAACTCTGTTGTACCTTCTGTGGGTTTTGACAGATGAAGTATAATGATGTATATCTGCTATTACAATATCATACAGAAGGATTTCACTGCCCTAAAAAATCCTCTGTGGTCCACCTGTTCATCCCTGCTCCCCTCCTCCTGAATGCCTGGCAGCCACTGATCTTTTTACTGTCTCCATAGTTTTGCCTTTTCTCACGTGTTATATAGTTGGAATCAATAGTACGTAGACTTTCTTTCTTTCTTTTTTTTTTTTTAAAGACAGGCTGGAGTGCAGTGGTGGAATCTTGGCTCACTGCAACCTCTGCTTCCCAGGTTCAGGTGATTCTCCTGCCTCAGCCACCCAGGTAGCCGGAACTACAAGCATGCACCACCATGCCCAACTAATTTTTGTATTTTTAGTAGAGACAGGTTTTGCCATATTGGCCAGGCTGGTGATCTGCCTGCCTTGGCCTCCCAAAATGCTGGGATTACAGGTGTAAGCTACTGTGCCCAGCCTCAGATTGGCTTCTTTCAGTTAGTAATAAGCATTAAAGGTTCCTTTATGTCTTTTCTGTTACTTGATAGTTCTTAATATTCTGTCATATGGATATACCACACTTTCTTTGCTCACTTTCTTAAGGACATCTTGTTTCCAAGTTTTGGCAATTATGAATAAAGCTACTAATAAATAAAACTCATGCACAGGTTTTTGTGTACATACAAGTTTTTTACTCATTTTGGTAAACATCAAGCATGATTACTGGTTCATATGGTAAGAGTACGTTTAGTTTTGTAAGAAACTGTCAAACTGTTTTCCAAAGCGGTTGTACCATTTGACATTCTCAACAGTAGTGCCTGAGCATTTTAGTTGCACAGTATCCTTGCCGACACTTTGGATGGCTAGTCTTTTGTAATCTTTTGGTTTTAATTTGCATTTCCATGATGACTTATGATATTGAGCATCTTATCTTACTGAGCATGGCTTAATTTGCCATCCTTATGTCTTTTTGGTGAAGTGTGTGTCCTACTCTTATGTTTGTTTGTCTTTTTTTGTTGGGTTGTAAGAGTACTTTACACATTCTAGATACAAATATTTTGTGAGGTGTATGTTTAGTACATATTTTCTCCTAGTCTGTGGCTTGTGTTTTTATTTTTTTAATGGTGTTTTTTGAAGGGTAAACATTTTTAATTTTTGAAGTTCAATGCATTCTATTCTTTTAAGATAAGTACTGTACTTTTTGCTCTTCGAAAGACACCATTAAAAAATGCAAAGAAATCTTTGCCAAAGTCAAGGTCATCATACTTTTTTCTACAAAATTTATAGTTTTAGCCCTTATATGTAGGTTCACGATCTATTCTGAGTTAGTTTTTGTATGTGATGAGGTAAGAGCTGAGTTATCGAGCTGTTGTACCACAAGGTATAGAAAAGATCCTTTCCCCATTGAATAGCCTTAGCCCTTTAAAAAAATTAACTGGCCATGTATATATGGGTCTGTTTCTAGATAATCTGTTTCATTAACCATTTGTCTACCTGTATGCCAATAACACACTGTCTTGATTATTACAGCTTTTATTTTTTATTTATTTATTTTTTATTATACTTTAAGTTCTAGGGTACATGTGCATAACGTGCAGGTTTGTTACATATGTATACTTGTGCCATGTTGGTGTGCTGCACCCATCAACTCGTCAGCACCCATCAATTCGTCATTTATATCAGGTATAACTCCCAATGCAATTCTTCCCCCCTCCCCCCTCCCCATGATAGGCCCCGATGTGTGATGTTCCCCTTCCCGAGTCCAAGTGAACTCATTGTTCAGTTCCCACCTATGAGTGAGAACATGCGGTGTTTGGTTTTCTGTTCTTGTGATAGTTTGCTAAGAATGATGGTTTCCAGCTGCATCCATGTCCCTACAAAGGACACAAACTCATCCTTTTTTATGGCTGCATAATATTCCATGGTGTATATGTGCCACATTTTCTTAATCCAGTCTGTCACAGATGGACATTTGGGTTGATTCCAAGTCTTTGCTATTGTGAATAGTGCTGCAATAAACATACGTGTGCATGTGTCTTTATAGCAGCATGATTTATAATCCTTTGGGTATATACCCAGTAGTGGGATGGCTGGGTCATATGGCACATCTAGATCTAGATCCTTGAGGAATCGCCATACTGTTTTCCATAATGGTTGAACTAGTTTACAATCCCACCAACAGTGTAAAAGTGTTCCTATTTCTCCACATCCTCTCCAGCACCTGTTGTTTCCTGACTTTTGAATGATTGCCATTCTAACTGGTGTGAGATGGTATCTCATTGTGGTTTTGATTTGCATTTCTCTGATGGCGAGTGATGATGAGCATTTTTTCATGTGTCTGTTGGCTGTATGAATGTCTTCTTTTGAGAAATGTCTGTTCATATCCTTTGCCCACTTTTTGATGGGGTTGTTTGTTTTTTTCTTGTAAATTTGTGTGAGTTCTTTGTAGGTTCTGGATATCAGCCCTTTGTCAGATGAGTAGATTGCAAAAATTTTCTCCCATTCTGTAGGTTGCCTGTTCACTCTGATGGTAGTTCCTTTTGCTGTGCAGAAGCTCTTTAGTTTAATTAGATCCCATTTGTCAATTTTGGCTTTTGCTGCCGTTGCTTTTGGTGTTTTAGACATGAAGTCCTTGCCCATGCCTATGTCCTGAATGGTACCACCTAGGTTTTCTTCTAGGGTTTTTATGGTATTAGGTCTAACATTTAAGTCTCTAATCCATCTTGAATTAATTTTCGTATAAGGAGTAAGGAAAGGATCCAGTTTCAGCTTTCTACTTATGGCTAGCCAATTTTCCCAGCACCATTTATTAAATAGGGAGTCCTTTCCCCATTTCTTGTTTCTCTCAAGTTTGTCAAAGATCAGATGGTTGTAGATGTGTGGTATTATTTCTGAGGACTCTGTTCTGTTCCATTGGTCTATATCTCTGTTTTGGTACCAGTACCATGCTGTTTTGGTTACTGTAGCCTTGTAGTATAGTTTGAAGTCAGGTAGTGTGACGCCTCCAGCTTTGTCCTTTTGACTTAGGATTGTGTTGGCAATGCGGGCTCTTTTTTGGTTCCATATGAACTTTAAAGCAGTTTTTTCCAATTCTGTGAAGAAACTCATTGGTAGCTTGATGGGGATGGCATTGAATCTATAAATAACCTTGGGCAGTATGGCCATTTTCACGATACTGATTCTTCCTATGCATGAGCATGGTATGTTCTTCCATTTGTTTGTGTCCTCTTTGATTTCACTGAGCAGTGGTTTGTAGTTCTCCTTGAAGAGGTCCTTTACATCCCTTGTAAGTTGGATTCCTAGGTATTTTATTCTCTTTGAAGCAATTGTGAATGGAAGTTCATTCCTGATTTGGCTCTCTGTCTGTTACTGGTGTATAAGAATGCTTGTGATTTTTGCACATTAATTTTGTATCCTGAGACTTTGCTGAAGTTGCTTATCAGCTTAAGGAGATTTTGGGCTGAGACAGTGGGGTTTTCTAAATATACAATCATGTCATCTGCAAACAGGGACAATTTGACTTCCTCTTTTCCTAACTGGATACCCTTGATTTCTTTCTCTTGCCTGATTGCCCTAGCCAGAACTTCCAACACTATGTTGAATAGGAGTGGTGAGAGAGGGCATCCCTGTCTTGTGCCAGTTTTCAAAGGGAATTTTTCCAGTTTTTGCCCATTCAGTGTGATATTGGCTGTGGGTTTGTCATAAATAGCTCTTATTATTTTGAGGTACGTTCCATCAATACCGAGCATTTTTAGCATGAAGGGCTGTTGAATTTTGTCAAAAGCCTTTTCTGCATCTATTGAGATAATCATGTGGTTCTTGTCTTTGGTTCTGTTTATATGCTGGATTACGTTTATTGATTTGCGAATGTTGAACCAGCCTTGCATCCCAGGGATGAAGCCCACTTGATCATGGTGGATAAGCTTTTTGATGTGCTGCTGAATCTGGTTTGCCAATATTTTATTGAGGATTTTTGCATCGATGTTCATCAGGGAGATTGGTCTGAAATTTTCTTTTTTTGTTGTGTCTCTGCCAGGCTTTGGTATCAGGATGATGTTGGCCTCATCAAATGAGTTAGGGAGGATTCCCTCTTTTTCTTTCTTTTTTTTTTTTTGAGACGGAGTCTTGCTCTGTCCCCCAGGCTGGAGTGCAGTGGCCGGATCTCAGCTCACTGCAAGCTCCGCCTCCCAGGTTCACGCCATTCTCCTGCCTCAACCTCCCAAGTAGCTGGGACTACAGGTGCCGCCACCTCGCCCGGCTAGTTTTTGAGTTTTTGTATTTTTTAGTAGAGACGGGGTTTCACCGTGTTAGCCAGGATGGTCTCGATCTCCTGACCTCGTGATCCGCCCGTCTCGAGCTCCCAAAGTGCTGGCATTACAGGCTTGAGCCACCGCACCCGGCCTGATTCCCTCTTTTTCAATTGATTGGAATAGTTTCAGAAGGAATGGTACCAGCTCCTCTTTGTACCTCTGGTAGAATTCAGCTGTGAATCCATCTGGTCCTGGACTTTTTTGGATTGGTAGGCTATTAATTATTGCCTCAATTTCAGAGCCTGCTATTGGTCTATTCAGGGATTCAGCTTCTTCCTGGTTTTGTCTTGGAAGAGTGTAAGTGTCCAGGAAATTATCCATTTCTTCTAGATTTTCTAGTTTATTTGCGTAGAGGTGTTTATAGTATTCTCTGATGATAGTTTGTATCTCTGTGGGGTCCGTAGTGATATCCCCTTTATCATTTTTTATTGCATCTATTTGATTCTTCTCTCTTTTCTTCTTTATTAGTCTTGCTAGTGGTCTGTCAATTTTGTTGATTTTTTCAAAAAACCAACTCCTGGATTCATTGATTTTTTGGAGGGTTTTTTGTGTCTCTATCTCCTTCAGTTCTGCTCTGATCTTAGTTATTTCTTGCCTTCTGCTAGCTTTTGAATGTGTTTGTTCTTGCTTCTCCAGTTCTTTTAATTGTGATGTTAGAGTGTCCATTTTAGATCTTTCCTGCTTTCTCTTGTGGGCATTTAGTGCTATAAATTTCCCTCTACACACTGCTTTAAACGTGTCTCAGAGATTCTGGTATGTTGTATCTTTGTTCTCATTGGTTTCAAAGAACATCTTTATTTCTGCCTTCATTTTGTTATGTACCCAGTAGTCATTCAGGAGCAGGTTGTTCAGTTTCCATGTAGTTGAGCGGTTTTGATTGAGTTTCTTAGTCCTGAGTTCTAGTTTGATTGCACTGTGGTCTGAGAGACAGTTTGTTATAATTTCTCTTCTTGTACATTTGCTGAGGAGGGCTTTACTTCCAATTATGTGGTCAATTTTGGAATAAGTGCGATGTGGTGCTGAGAAGAATGTATATTCTGTTGATTTGGGGTGGAGAGTTCTGTAGATGTCTATTAGGTCCGCTTGGTGCAGAGATGAGTTCAATTCCTGGATATCCTTGTTAACTTTCTGTCTCGTTCATCTGTCTAATGTTGACAGTGGAGTGTTGAAGTCTCCCATTATTATTGTATGGGAATCTAAGTCTCTTTGTAAGTCTCTAAGGACTTGCTTTATGAATTTGGGTGCTCCTGTATTGGGTGCATATATATTTAGGATAGTTAGCTCTTCCTGTTGAATTGATCCCTTTACCATTATGTAATGGCCTTCTTTGTCTCTTTTGATCTTTGATGGTTTAAAGTCTATTTTATCAGAGAGTAGGATTGCAACCCCTGCTTTTTTTTTGTTCTCCATTTGCTTGGTAGATCTTCCTCCATCCCTTTATTTTGAGCCTATGTATGTCTCTGCATGTGAGATGGGTCTCCTGAAGACAGCAGACTGATGGGTCTTGACTCTTTATCCAGTTTGCCAGTCTGTGTCTTTTAATTGGAGCATTTAGTCCATTAACATTTAAGGTTAATATTGTTATGTGTGAACTTGATCCTGCCATTATGATATTAACTGGTTATTTTGCTCATTAGTTGATGCAGTTTCTTCCTAGCCTCGCTGGTCTTTACATTTTGGCATGTTTTTACAATGGCTGGTACCGGTTGTTCCTTTCCATGTTTAGGGCTTCCTTCAGGGTCTCTTGTAAGGCAGGCCTGGTGGTGACAAAATCTCTAAGCATTTGCTTTTCTGTAAAGGATTTTATTTCTCCTTCACTTATGAAACTTAGTTTGGCTGGATATGAAATTCTGGGTTTAAAATTCTTTTCTTTAAGAATGTTGAATATTGGCCCCCACTCTCTTCTGGCTTGTAGAGTTTCTGCCGAGAGGTCTGCTGTCAGTCTGATGGGCTTCCCTTTGTGGGTAACCCGACCTTTCTCTCTGGCTGCCCTTAAGATTTTTTCCTTCATTTCAACTTTGGTGAATCTGGCAATTATGTGTCTTGGAGTTGCTCTTCTCGAGGAGTATCTTTGTGGTGTTCTCTGTATTTCCTGAATTTGAATATTGGCCTGCCCTACTAGGTTGGGGAAGTTCTCCTGGATGATATCCTGAAGAGTGTTTTCCAACTTGGTTCCATTTTCCCCCTCACTTTCAGGCACCCCAATCAGATGTAGATTTGGTCTTTTTACATAATCCCATACTTCTTGCAGGCTTTGTTCATTTCTTTTTCTTCTTTTTTCTTTTGGTTTCTCTTCTTGCTTCATTTCATTCATTTGATCCTCAATCACTGATACTCTTTCTTCCAGTTGATCGAGTCGGTTACTGAAGCTTGTGCATTTGTCACGTATTTCTCGTGTCATGGTTTTCATCTCTGTCATTTCATTTATGACCTTCTCTGCATTAATTAGTCTAGCTATCATTTCTTCCACTCTTTTTTGAAGATTTTTAGTTTCTTTGCGCTGGGTACGTAATTCCTCCTTTAGCTCTGAGAAGTTTGATGGACTGAAGCCTTCTTCTCTCATCTCATCAAAATCATTCTCTGAGCAGCTTTGATCTGTTGCTGGCGATGAGCTGAGCTCCTTTGCAGGGGGAGATGCGCTCTTATTTTTGGAATTTCCAGCTTTTCTGCCCTGCTTTTTCCCCGTCTTTGTGGTTTTATCTGTCTCTGGTCTTTGATGATGGTGATGTACTGATGGGATTTTGGTATAGGTGACCTTCCTGTTTGATAGTTTTCCTTCTAATAGTCAGGACCCTCAGCTGTCGGTCTGTTGGAGATTGCTTGAGGTCCACTCCAGACCCTGTTTGCCTGGGTATCAGAAGCAGAGGTCGCAGAAGATAGAATATTGCTGAACAGCGAGTGCACCTGTCTGATTCTTGCTTTGGAAGCTTCGTCTCAGGGGTGTACTCCACCCTGTGAGGTGTGGGGTGTCAGACTGCCCCTAGTGGGGGATGTCTCCCAGTTAGGCTACTCAAGGGTCAGGGACCCACTTGAGCAGGCAGTCTGTCCCTTCTCAGATCTCAACCTCCGTGTTGGGAGATCCACTGCTCTCTTCAAAGCTGTCAGACAGAGTCGTTCGCGTCTGCACAGGCCTCTGCTGCTTCCCCTGTTGTTTTTTAGCTGTGTCCTGTCCCCAGAGGTGGAGTCTACAGAGAGGCAGGTTTCCTTGAGCTGCTGTGAGCTCCACCCAGTTCGAGCCTCCCAGGGGCTTTGTTTACCTACTTAAGCCTCAGCGATGGCGGGCGCCCCTCCCCCAGCCTCACTGCTGCTTTGCGGTTAGATTGCCGCAGACTGTTGTGTTAGCAAGGAGGGAGGCTCCGTGGGCGTGAGACCCTCCCGGCCAGGTGTGGGTATAATCTCCTGGTGTGCCCGTTTGCTTAAAGTGCAGTATTGGGGTGGTAATTACCCGATTTTCCAGGTGTTGTGTGTCTCAGTTCACCTGGCTAGGAAAAGGGATTCCCTTCCCCCTCGCGCTTCCCAGGTGAGGCAATGCCTCGCCCTGCTTCAGCTCTGGCTGGTCGGCTGCAGCAGCTGACCAGCACCGATTGTCTGGCACTCCCCAGTGAGATGACCCCAGTACCTCAGTTGAAAGTGCAGAAATCACCAGCCTTCTTTGTCGCTCGCCCCGGGAGTTGGAAACTGGAGCTGTTCCTATTCGGCCATCTTGCTCTGCCCTCCTGATTATTATAGCTTTATAACAAGTCTTGAAGTTACATAATTTAAGTTCTCTTTCTTCTTTTTCAAACTTGTTTTAGAATTTCTAGGTCCTTCACATTTCTTATTCTGTCCTGTTCTATTCTTCTATATTCAAGAGGGTCTCCCTCCCTCGCCCAGCCTGGAGTGTAGTGGCGCGATCTTTGCTCACTGCAGCCTCGAACTCCTGGGCTCAGGGATCCTCCTGCTTCAGCTTCCTGAGTAGTTGGGACTACAGGAACATGCCACCATGTTATCATGTTCAAAATATTGATTTCAATATCAATATATTTTTTAATTTTAATTTTTTTGTTGATATGAGTTCTTCCTATGTTGCCCAGACTGTCAATGTAAATTTTACAATCAGCTTTTCAGTTTTCACAGTATTGCCTGCCAGGATTATTTGAGATTTCATTGAATCTGTTTATCAATATGGAGTGAACCATTGTAACAACACTGAGTCTTCTGATCCATGAACATGGCATTTTGTTCAATTTATAGGTCTTTGATTTCTCTTAGCATTCTTTTCTAGTCTTTTAGTTAAACATCTTGCCGTTCTTTTGTCAAACTTCTTTTGAAAAATGTCTGTTCACGTCCTTTGCCCGTGTTTTAATGGGATTATTATTTGTGTGTGTGTGAAGTTTTCTGAACCTTGTGGATTCTGGATATTAGTCCCCATTGGATGTATAGTTTGCAAATATTTTTCCCCACTCTGTACGTTGTCTGTTTACTATGTCAATTATTTCTTTTGTGTAGAAGCTTTTTAGTTCAACTAAGTCCCATTTGTCTATTTTTGTTTTTGTTGCCTGTGCTTTTGAGGTTTTAGTCACAAATTATTTGCCTAGACCGATGTCCAAAAGAATTTTCCCTAGGTTTTCTTTTAGTAATTTGATAATTTTCACATCTTACATTTAGGTTCTTTCTTTTTTTTTTTTTTCCCCCCAAGACAGAGTCTCGCTCTGTCGCCCAGGCTGGAGTGTGGTGGTGGCACAATCTTGGCTTACTGCAAGCTCCACCCCCTCCCGGGCTCACACCTTTCTCTTGCCTCAGCCTCCTGAGAAGCTGGGACTACAGGCGCCTGCCACCACGCCCGGCACATTTTTTTGTATTTTTAGTAGAGACGGGGGTTTCACCATGTTCGCCAGGATGGTCTTGATCTCCTGACCTCATGATCTGCCCGCCTCGGCCTCCCAAAGTCTGGGATTACAGACGTGAGCCGCCGTGCCCGGCTACATTTAGGTTCTTAATCCATCTGGAGTTAAGTTTTGTATACGGTGAGACATAATGACTCAGTTTCATTCTTCTGCATGTGATAGTCCAATTTTCCCAGCACCATGATTGAAAAATTACACGCCTGTAATCCCAACACTTTGAGAGGCCAAAGTGGGAGGATCACCTGAGGCCAAGAGTTTGCAACCAGCCTGAGCAACAGTGATATGCTGTCTTTAAGACTAAAAATAAAAAGTTAGACTAATAAAAAGTTAGCCTCAGCCAGGCTAACATGTTCTTTAGCATTTTTTAGCAATAAATAATTTTAAAATTAAGGTATATACATTTTTCAGACATAATGCCATTGCACACTCAATAGACTACAGTATATTGTAAACATAACTTTATATGCACTGCGAAACTAAAAAAAGAAAAAGAAATGCATTTTGTAAGGCTATAGCTGCCATAGACAGTGATCAGATTCTTCTGATCTATCGGAAAAAAGTAAACTGAAAACCTATCGGGAGAACCTGCTCCCAATGGTTCCATGGGTTCTTTCTATTTGCTAAGTGTCTCGTCTAGTTTGAGAAATAAAGGGAAAGCGCACAAGAGAGAAATTTAAAGCTGGGTGTCTGGGGGAGACATCACATGTCAGCAGGATCTGTGATGTTTCTCGAGCCGTAAAACCAGCAAGTTTTTATTAGCGATTTTCAAAAGCGGAGGGAGTGCATGAATAGGGTGTTGGTCACAGAGATCACATACTTCACAAAGCAATAAAATATCACAAACCAAATAAATGGAGGCAGGGCGAGATCACAGGACCACTGGATGAGGCGAAATTAAAATTGCTAATGAAGTTTCGGGCATGCATTGTTGTTGATAACATCTTATTAGGAAACAGGGTTTGAGAGCAGACAACCTGTCTGACCAAAATTTATTAGGTGGGAATTTCCTCATCCTAATAACGCCCAGGAGCGCTACAGGAGACCGGGGCTTATTTCATCCCTTTGGCTTGGACCATAAAAGATGCACGCTTCTAAAGGGGCCGTTTATAGGCCTACCCTCAGGGCTCATTTTCTTTCTCAGGGATGTTCCTTGCAGAGAAAAAGAATTCAGTGATATTTCTCCTATTTGCTTTTGAAAGAAGAGAAATACGGCTTTGTTCCGTCTGGCTCTCCGGTGGCCAGAAGTCTTATCTCTGGTGTTCCCTGAACATTGCTGTTATCCTGTTTTTTCAAGATGTCCAGATTTCATATTGTTCAAACACACATGCTCTACAAACGATTTGTGCAGTTTACACAATCATCACAGGGTCCTGAGGCGACATATATCCTCCTCAGCTTATGAAGAAGATGACGGGATTAAGAGATTAAAGTAAAGACGGGGTAGGAAATCACAAGGGTATTGATTGGGGAAGTGATAAGTGTCCATGAAATCTTCACAATTTATGTTCAGAGATTACAGTAAAGACAGGCGTAAGAAATTATATAAGTATTCATTTGGGGAACTAATAAATGTCCATGAAATCTTCACAATTTATGTTTTTCTGCCGCGGCTTCAGCCGGTCCCTCTGTTCGGGGTCCCTGACTTCCTGCAACAAAAACCTTCTGGAAAGGATTCATCATTCTAGGTGCCATTAAGAACATTGGTGATTCATGGGAGGAGGTCAAAAAATTATCATTAACAGGAGTTTGAAAGGAGCTCATTCCAGCCCTCATGGACAACTTTGAAGGGATTCAAGATTTCAGTGGAGGGAGGAGCTACAGATTTGGCAGAAACAGAAAAAGAGCTAGAATTACAAGTGGAGCCTGAAGATGTGACTGAATTGCTGCAATCTCATAAAACTGGGATGCATGCGAAGTTGCTACTTACCGGTAAGCAAACAAAGTGACTTCTTGAGGTGGAATCTACTCCTGGTGAAGATGCTGTAAACATTGTTGAAATGACAACAAAAGAGTTAGAATGTTACATAAACTTAGTTGGTAAAGCAGCAATAAGCAACTCAGTTGATAAAGGGTTTGGGAGGATTGATTCCAATTTTGAAAAAAGTTCTGTGGTGGGTAAAATGTTGTCAAACAGCATCAAATGCTAGAACAAAATCTTTCATGAAAGGAAGAGTCAATTAACACAGCAAACTTCACTGTTGTCTTATTTTAAGAAATTGCCTTAGTCACCCCAACCTTCAGCAACCACCACCACCCTTATCAGTCAGGAGCCATCAACATGGAGGCCCTCCAGTGGCAGAAAGATTACAACTCTGAAGGCTCAGATGTGTTTTAGCATTCTTTTAGCAATAAGTAATTTTTAATTAAGGTATGTACGTTGGTTTTTATAGACATAATGCCATTGCACACTTAATAGACTGCACATTATTGTTAACATAACTTTTAGACGCATTGGGAAACAAAAAAATTCACTTTATCATGATGTTTGCTTATTGCCATCATCTGTAACTGAACCTGCAGTATCTCTGAGGTATACCTTTAATGATTATGTTTTCTGTCTTCTGGCTTGCATTACTCCTGATGAGAAAGTCTGCTGTCCTCCTATTGCTATTGTCTTTTCAGCAGTTTGTGATGCACCTTGGTAAAGTGTTTTTCAAGTTTTTTGTGCCTTGGGTTCATAGAGAGTTTTGGATCTGTGGGTTTATAGTTTCTGTCAAATTTCAAACAGTTACAGCATTTCTTCAAGTATATAGTCTATCTTACCCTGCTGTCGTTTAGGGACTTCAGCTGAATGTATATTGGGCTCCTTTCAGCTTGTCTTAATGCCCACTTAGGCTCTGTTCATTTTTTGGTAGTTGTTTATTTGTTTGATTTTTTGTCATTTTTATTATTGTGTTTACTAATCTTTGTTCTCCAATGTCTGATTTACTGTTGTTTATTTCATTCAGTGTAATTTTCATCTTAGGCATTGTATCTTTTTATCTGTAAAAATTTCATTTAAAAAACATCTTCCATGCCTGTACTTAACATCTTCTGTCTATCTGCCTGAACATATGGAATATAGCTGTGACAGTTGTACTGATTCTATCATTTGTGTCTTATCTGGGTCTGATATTATTAGTTGACTGGCTCACATTTTCCTGCCTCTCTTCGTATGTGGTACTTTTTGACTCCATACCATGTATTATGAATTCTACCTTGTTGGGCACTGGACATTTTTGCATTCTTACATGTTTTGGGAGGCAGTTAAATTACTTGGAAACAGGTCCTTTGCGTCTTGCTCTTAAGTTTCATTAGGTAGAACCAGAGCAGCCTTTAGTTTAGCATAAATTTTTTCTGCTTTTGAGACCACACCTTTGTGAGTACACTACCCAGTGTCCTGTGAATTTTGAGGTTTTCCAGTCTGACAGTCTGACAATCATGATGAAATTTGTATGTGAAGGAGACAAAATCAGAGAGTCCTTGCCAGATCCTTACCTCAGTATCCCACTAAATCAGGAAGTATATTTGGCTATGTGTGATAAATACAAGGGGTTACCAAATGAGGGATTTGCTTTTATCTTATAATCATTCTGAAGACTCGAGGTAGTCATCATGTACTCTATTTTAACTTACTGCTTTGCCATCCTAAGCATGTGGCCAAGGATTAAAATATCTAACAAACAGTTTTATGTAATTGGGAATTTGAAGCTTAGCTCTGTCTAGATTGGAGATACAGATTTGAGGGTTAGTTTATAGGTGATGTTTCTTCAACAGACTCAATAGAATGAAAAGAGCAGTAGTGCAAGAATGAAACTTCAAATGGCCCAAGCATTTACTAGCCAGGCAAAGAAAAAGAGATTCTGAAGCCCACTCAGGTGAGATGTGGGAAGTGGGGTGGAGAATGGAGAATCGTGAGAGTGCATTGCCATGGAAGCTATAATGGATATTTATGTTTTTAGCCTACCAGTACTTAAACAGTCTTCTTTTTTTTTTCGTTGTTATTGTTTGTTTTTTGCAGTGGTGGGGATGGCATCATCCATTGTGTTAGTCTTGGTGGAAGCAGCAGTGTTCTGTAGTATAACCTTTACTGTACTAGAATATAACATCAAGAAGTAGGGAAGTTGGCTGGGCATGGTGGCTCCCGCCTGTAATTCCAGCACTTTAGGAGGCCAAGGCAGGTGGATTGCTTGAGCCCAGAAGTTCAAGACCAGCCTGGGCAACATAGCAAAACCCTGTCTCTACAGAAAATACAAAAATGAGCTGTCCATGGTGGTGGGTAACTATAGTACCAGCACTTCGGAGGCTGAGGTGGGAGTATCACTTGAGCCCAGGAGGTCAAGGCTGCAGTGAGCCATGATTGTGCCACTGCATTCCAGCCTGGGTGACAAAGCAAGACCCTGTCTCAAAAAAGAAAATAAAAAAACAAGAAGTAGGGAAGTCAAGATTATATGAAGTAAGCCATGGACTTTGGAATTTATTCAAAGTGTTACAAGAAACTACCAGTACTTTCTGACAGAGAGCATTAACATTCTCTTACTTTTTAAAAGGATAATCCTTATTGCTGTATGGAAAATGAGTTATATTAGAGTTTGGAGTAAAATCAAGTTGATCAGATATGAAACTATTTCAGTAATCCATGCAAGAGATGATTATGGCTTGGAGTAGTGATACATATTTTAAGGAAAAGCTAATGGGATTTGCTGGTGGATTGGAATATAAGGTGAGAGCATGGGAGGAATCCAAGCTATCCCAAAATTTTTGTTTTGAGCAATTGGAAAAATAGAGATGCTTCTTGATAGAGAAGACTAGAGAAGAATAGATTTTTTAAAAATATATTGCTTTTTAAATTTTTTTCTTCTGAAATAATTTTAAGTTCCAGAAGTTGCAAAACAATATAAAGAAATTTGTTTTGATTATTTGAGAGTAACTTGCTAACGTGAGACTCCATCACCCCTGAACATTTTAGTTTGTAATTACTATCAATAAGGACATTTTCCTACATATCCAGAATCCAACTGTCAAAATCAGGAGGTTAACCCTGATAGAATTGTATCATCTAATCCATGGAAACCATTCAAGTTTTGCCGGTAGTCCCAATAATGCTCATTTTAGGAAAATAATTCAATCAGGATTATAATTTGCATTTAGTTGTTGTTTCTTTTTGATGCATTTCAATCCAGAACGGCCGTAACGTTTCCTTGACTTTCATGATCTCGACAGTTTTGAGGTTTGTAGAGCAGTTAATTCTTAGACTGTTCCTCAATTGGTATTTGTCTAATGCTTCCCTATAAATCAATTCAGGTTATCAGTTTTTGGCAACAATATCACAGAGGTGATGTGGTATTCTCAGTGTATCTTACCAGGTGGCACTTTTTTTTACTTTTTAAAAATTGAGGAAGTCAGGCTAGTTAGGTACATGATTTTAATTTGCCTGTTACTGATGATCTTAACATGGATCACTTGACTAAGCTTTTTTTTCCTTCTTTTTTTGTCTGCTAGGTTTCTACACTAAAAAAGGTACTTTTTTTTCTTTTGAAAAATGTGTGGAAGTGATTATTTTTTGGAGATGGTATGTTGAAACTAAGTAACTCATTCCTCATCACACTTTTCATCCACTGGTTTTAGCATTCGTTGATTTTTCTTGGTTGAATTATTACTTGATTATTTCTTTTTCTTTTTCTTTTTTTTTTTTTTTTTGAGACGGAGTCTCGCTCTGTGGCCCAGGCTGGAGTGCAGTGGCCGGATCTCAGCTCACTGCAAGCTCCGCCTCCCGGGTTTACACCATTCTCCTGCCTCAGCCTCCCAAGTAGCTGGGACTACAGGCGCCCGCCACCTCGCCCGGCTAGTTTTTTTTTTTGTATTTTTTAGTAGAGGCGGGTTTCATCATGTTAGCCAGGATGGTCTCGATCTCCTGACCTCGTGATCCGCCCGTCTCGGCCTCCCAAACACTTTTCATCCACTAGTTTTAGCATTCGTTGATTTTTCTTGGTTGAATTATTACTTGATTATTTCTTTTTTTCTTTTTTTTCTTTGAAACAGAGTCTCGCTCTGTGGCCCAGGCTGGAGTGCAGGGGCCGGATCTCAGCTCACTGCAAGCTCCCCCTCCTGGGTTTACACCATTACTTGATTATTTCTATTGATTGCTGAATGGTGGTCTTTCTAATTTTATTACATTCAATAGTTGACATTCCACCATAAGAAAAAGCTTTCTTTTCCTCCCATTGTTGATTTGTTTATCTTTGTTTTTATGGACTCACAGTTTTCTTCTTTTTTGTTTTTTTGTGTTTTTGTTTCAGGAGATGGGATCTTGCCATGTTGTCCTGGTGGGCTACAAACTCCAGGGCTGAAGTGATCCTCTTTCCTCAGTCTCCTGAGTAGCTGAGATTACAGCTATTGTGCCCAACTTCACTGTTTCATTTTTTTAATTCATTGGGCCCGTAATCCAACATTTTTATTTTGATGTTCAAATTTTCCCGTATTTGGTTAGTGGAATCCCTTTCAAGCTGTGCCTGTGGCCTTTTGACATGTCCCCATAGTCTTTATGTACTTTCTTTCTGGTTCAGTGAGATGTTTTAGGCTCATTTTGTAATTACCTCCTTTAAGTCAGCTATATCTCAGCCATATTCTGGTTCCTCTGCCATCCATTGAGGATTGGTACTTACAGACATCTGGGCAGCAAGGCAAAACTCCATCTCTACAGAAAATTAGCTGGGCATGGTAGCAAACACTATAGGCTGAGGTGGAAGAATTGCTTAAGCCCGGGAGGTTGAGGCTGCAGTGAGCCGTGATAGTACCACTGCACATCAGCCTGGGTGACAGTGCAAGACCGTGTCTCAAAAAACAAAACAAAATCACCTGAAAAATTTGGTTGAGAATTTAAATTTTTATTGAAAGAGAATATACTAGATAAAACTTCCGCAACCACTTTGTGACCTTCTCTATGTGCGTATGTATGGTCGGAGAATTTCCTATTCCAGCTGACTGTTTCCTCAAAAGGTAAATTGGAGTGATACAGTATTATAGAAAGTTTACTTGAGTAAGAAATAAGAAACAGGTATTCAAGTCTTAGCTTTGTCCAACTTTATAAGTTATATTATCTTTTTGGCCCTCAGATTTTAAAATAAGATGTTTAGACTAGATGTTTTCTTCTCAGCTGTTTAAAATTTAGTCTTATATTTGTCTTGATTAAAAGTCCTAAAAACTGAGGTAATATAGTGCTTGCCCTTGAAATGGGACTGATTGGCGTGAGGAATGGAGCACTTTCTCGAGGCCAGGCTGGGTGGCTCACACCCGTAATCCCAACACTTTGAGAGGCCAAGGCGGGAGGATTGCTTGAGCCCAGGAGTTTGAAACCAGCCTGGGCAAATACAGTGAGATGCCATATCAAAACAAAACAAAACAAAAACTAGCCAGGCATGATGCGTATCTGTAGTCCCAGCTCCTTGAGAGGCTGCAGCAAGAGGATGGCTTGAGTCAGGAAGTTGAGGCTGCCGTGGCAGTGATCATGCCACTGCACTCTAACCTGGGCAACAAAGTGAGACCCCGTCTCAAAAAAAAAGAAGGAAAAAAAAAAATAAAGAAAGGAACACTTTCATGTTTTATGTTATATTCTGTGTTAATAATTTTTACATTTTTTTCTTTGATAGGAAAAATTAAGCTTAAACATTAAGGAATTCCTTAATGTTACTTGACATTTGAAAATAATATGACTAAAAAGAAATTAAAGTTGTCAGTGCTTATAAGATGGCAGCATGCAAGAAGGATAGCATGGTTGTTTTTGTAAAAATTTGAATTGGTTGTTTTTGTAAAAATTTGAATTAGTTGCTAGTATTTGAAATTGGGGAGATCTCACATTAAAATTTGGATTAGGGCTTTTGAAAAAACAGCGTATCTGATAATACTGAGCCTGAACTTCTGTAGGCAGCTATTGACTAGAGCTGAGGCAGTTGCTTCTCTAGGTGAGTAAATGATCTCTAGTTATTCATACAACCTGCCACTTCTATTTTATTTCCTTCCTTTCTTCCTTCCCTTTTCAGATAAAATTTGCATACCATGAAATTCACCCTTTTAAATACTACAATTCAGTAATCTTTCATTTATTCACAGAGTTTTGCAACCATTGCCACTGCCTAAATCCAGAACATTTCCTCATCCCCCAAAAGATACTTCATACCTATTCACAGTCATTCCCCATTTCCCGTACCCCGGCTTTGGGAAATCACTAATCTGCTTTCAGTCTCTGTAGATTTGCTATTCTAGACATTTCATGTAAGTAGAATATGGGGCTTTTTAAAAATCTGGCTTGGCCGGGTATGGTGGCTCAAGCCTGTAATCCCAGCACTTTGGGAGGCTGAGGCGGGCAGATCACGTGGTCAGGAGATCGAGACCATCCTGGCTAACACGGTGAAACCCCATCTCTACTAAAAATACAAAAACTTAGCCGGGCGTGGTGGCGGGCACCTATAGTCCCAGCTACTTGGGAGGCTGAGGCAGGAGAATGATGTGAACCCGGGAGGCGGAGCTTGCAGTGGGCCCAGATCACGCCACCGCACTGCAGCTTGGGCGACAGAGCCAGAGACACTGTCAAAAAAAAAAAAAAAAAAAAAAAAAATATGGCTTATTTCACTTAGCATAATGTTTTCAAGATTTGTCCATGTTGGAGCATGTATCAGTACTTTATTCTTTTTAATGACTGAGTAGTACTGATTGGCAATGGAGTCTCACTCTGTTGTCCAGGCTGGAGTGCAGTGGCATGATCTGGGTCACTGCAACCTCTGCCTCCCATGTTCAAGCAGTTCTCCTGTCTCAACCTCCCAAGTAACTGGGATTACAGGCTCCTGCCACCACGTCCAGCTAATTTTTGTATTTTTAATAGAGATGGGTTTCACCAGGTTGGCCAGGCTGGTCTCAAACTCCTGACCTCAAGTGATCTGCCCACCTCGGCCTCCCAAAGTGCTGGGATTACAGATGTAATTTGTAAGCCACCACACATGGTCAATAATATTTCCTCATATGGATATATGACATGTTTATCTCATCAGTTAATGGACATTCAGGTTCTTATAAATAGTGCTGCATTGAATGTACAGGGTTTTGTGTGGTTATATGCTTTCAGTTCTCTTGGGTATATATAATAGGAGTGGAAATAGTGGCTCATATTTCTTCACATTTTCATTACCACATGTCATTGTCTTTTTGATTATAGCCATCCTACTGGATGTGACGCAGTATGTCATTTTGATATTTATTGGCATTTCCCTGATGACAGATGATATTGAGCATCTTTATTTTTCTTTTTCAGTATTGTTGTGGCTATTCAGGGCCTATTGCAGTTTCATATGAATTTAAGGATCAGCTTTTCCATTTCTGCTGTAAGAGGCCATTGGAATTTTGATAGAGATTTCATTGAATCTGTAGATAACTGGGAGTATTGCTATCTTAAAATATTGTTTTCCCATTCATGAATATGGAATGTCTTTCTGTATATTTAGTTCTACTTTAATTTCTTTCAACAGTGTTTCATAGTTTTTCGGGTGCAAGCTGCATTTTTTTATTGTTGTTAAATATTTTCCTAAGTGCTTTATTCTTTTTTGGTGCTATTGTAAATGAAATTGATTTCTTAATTTTATTTCCAGAATGTTTACTGCTAATGTATAGAAATACAATTGATTTTTGAATGTTGACCTTGTATCCTGCATCTGTACTGAACATGTTTATTAGTTCTAATACTGTTTTTTGTTAATTTCTTAGGATTTCCTATATCTAAGATTCTGTCACTTGCAAATGGGCATAGTTTTACTTCTTATCCAATCTGGATTCCTTTTATTTCATTTTCTTGCCTCGTCTTCTGACTAGAACCTCTAGTACAATATTACATAGATGTGGCAAGAGCGGACATCCCTGTATTGTACCTGGCCTTACTGGGAATGTATCCTGTTTTTCACCATTAAGTTTTTCACCATAATCAACTTTATTACGTCCTCTTCTGTTTGTTATCTTTTGAGTGTGAACGGGTGTTGAATTTTGGTACATGCATTTTCTGTATGTTTTGAGATGATTTGGTTTTTGTTCTTTTTTTTTTTTCCCCTTGAGACAGAGTCTCATTCTGTCACGCAAGCTAGAGTGCAGTGCATCGCATCATGATCTCTGCTCACTGCCAACCTCTGCCTCCCAGGTTCAAGGGATTCTCCTGCCTCAGCCTCCCAAGTAGCTGGGATTACAAGTGCCTGTCACCATGCCGGGCTAATTTTTATATTTTTAGTAGAGATGGGGTTTCGCCATGTTGGCCAGGCTGGTCTCAAACTCCTAACTTCAGGCGATCCGCCTGCCTCAGCCTCCCAAAGTTCTGGGATTAGAAGCATGAGCCACTGTGCCTGGCTGGTTTTTGTTCTTTGTTCTGTTAATGTGGTTTATTACATTGACTGGATTTTAGATGCTGAACCAACCTTGATTTTGTTGGATATATCCCAAATGTGCATGTTATATAATTTGTTTTTTAATGTTCTCGGTTAGGTTTGCTAGTATTTTATTGAGATTTTTGCATCTATTTGTGAGATATTGATCTTTAGTTTTCCCATCTTGTGATAGCTTTCTCTGGTTTTGGTATTGGAGTAATACTGGCTTCACGATGAATTGGGAAGTGTTCCTTTTTTTTTTTTGGAACCGTTTTTGTAAATTCTGTAAATGTTTGAAGCGATCTGGTCCAGGGATTTTATTTGTGAGAAATTTTTCATTTCTCATTTAATCTTCTTATAGGTCTGTTCAAATTCTTAATTTCTTCTTGATGAGTCAGTTTTGGTAGTTTCTTTTTAGGAATTTGTCTGTGTCGTCTAAATCATCTAATTTGTTGATGTACAGTTGTTAATAGTATTCCCTTATCCTTTTGATTTCTGAAAGGTTGGTGTAATGCTCCCTTTTTAATTCTTGAATTTGATTGTTTTTTGCTGCTGCTGCTTTTGATTAGTCTAGCTAAAAGTTTATTAGTTTTGTTGATCTTTCCAAAGGGCCAATTTTTGTTTTATTGATTTTTTAAAATTTCAGTGATGTTTTTATTTTCTACTCCCTATTCCTTTAGCTTGTTTCAGATTTAAATTGTTCGTCATCTTCTAGTATTTTAAGGTCAAAGGTTAGGTTATTGATTTGACATCTTTCCGGTTTGTCAGTATAAATATTTACAGTTATAAATTTTATCTTTCGATGCATCCAGTAAGTTTTGGTTTGTTGTGTTTTCATTTTCATTTATCTCAAAGTATTTTCTAATTTTCCTTATGCCTTCTGTTGACCCACTGATTATTTTTGAGTATGTTTTTTAATTTTCACATATTTGTGAATTTTCCAGATTTCCTTATGTTACCTTCTGATTTCATTGCATTGTTGTCAGGAAACACACTTTGTGATTTCAGTCCATACAGTTACTGAGATTTGTTTTATTACCTACTATTTGGTCTGTCTTGGAAATGTTCTATATGTATTTGAGAAGAATGTATATTCTGCTGTTTTGAGGTTGATTGTTCTGTAGGTGTCTGTTAAGCCTAGTAGTTTTATAGTGTTGTACAAGTCTTGTATTTCCTCATTGATTTTTCTGTCTACTTATTTTATCCGTTATTGAATAGCAGGGCATTGAAATCTCCAACTTTTATTTTTGAATTGTGTGTTTCTTCCTTGAATTTTATACTTTTTTGTTTTGTGTATTTTGCGACTCTGTTGTTAGGTGCATATAAGTTTATAATTGCTATATCTTTTTGATGTATTGGCTATCTTTTATTATAAAATGCCCTTTGTCACAACAGTTTTTGTGTCATAATCTGTTTTGCCTGATAGTGGTATAGCCACTGCAGGTCTCTTTTGACTACTGTTTGCATAGTATATCTTTTTCTGTCAACCTATTTTGTCTTTGGATTTAAAGTGTGGACCAGGCATTGTGGTTCATAGTCCCAGCACTTAGGGAGGCCAAACTGGGAGGATCAGTTTAGCCCACGAGCTCGAGACCAGCCTAGGTAATCTGTACAAATCTTTTTTAAAAAATCAGCTAGGTGTGATAGTGTGCACCTGTGGTCCTATGTAATCAGGGGTGCTGAGGTGGGAGGATTGCTAGAACCTGGCAGATCAAGGCTGCAGTGAGCTGTGATCATGCCAATGCACCTCAGCCTGGGAAAGAGAGCAAGACCCTGCCAAAAGGAGAAAGAGAGAAAGAAAGAGAAAGAAAGGAGGAGAGAGAGAGAGAGAGAAAGAAAGAAAAGCGTGTCTGTTGTAGGCAACATATTCGGGTCAAAATGTTTGGGACCAGAAGTTTTTTGGATTTTTTCGTATTTTGTAATATTTGCATATACATAGTGAGGTATCTTGGGAATGGACCCAAGTCTAAACATGAAATTCTTATGTTTCATATACATCTTACTCCTATAGCTAAAGATAATTTTATGTAATTTTTAAATTGTTTTTGAGACAGGGTCTCGCTCTGTCACACAGGCTGGAGTGCAGTGGTACAGTCATAGTTCACTGCAGCCTTGACCTCCCTGGCTCAAGCAGTCCTCCCACTTTAGCCTTCCAATTAGGTGGAACTACAGGCATGCACCACCACACCTGGCTTTTTTTTTTAATTCTTTTTTTTTTTTTTTTTTTTGGTAGAAATGGGAGTCTCCCTGTGTTGCCCAAGCTGGTCTCAAACTCCTGGGCTCACGTGATCCTCCCACCTTGGCTCCTCCAAATTGCTAGTATTGTAAGTGTGAGCCACAGCACTAGCCAACAATATCTTAAATAATTTTGTGTCTGAAACAAAGTTTCTATTTTATTACCCTTGTAGGCCTCTTGCATGGGGGAATTTGGGCATGCATGGAAAAGATAATATTGCAGTGGAAGGGGCTGGGAGGGTCTTTTTTCTCCTGGGGGATGCTGAATAAACTGTGAGTTGTGCATCTGCCTTTTGACTGTGACATACCACATGAGGTCAGGTTTGTGGAATTTTCCATTCATAGTGTCATGTTGGCACTCATCGTATATTTTTCATCTTATTTTCTAGTTGACCTGGGGATTACAGTTAACATCTTGTAATAACATAGTTTGAGTTAGTATCAACTTAATTGCAATGGTATACAAACAGTTTTTTTTTTTTTTAAAGAATTTTTTTGTTTGTTTTAGGCAGTCTGACTGTATTGCCCAGACTGGAGTGCCACAGCTCACTGCAACCTCTACCTCCCAGGCCCAAGTGATCCTCCCACCTCAGCCTTCCAAATAGCTAGGACTACAGGCATGCACTACTGCACCTGGCTAATTTTTTTACTTTTTGTATAGATGGGGTTTCGCTGTGTTGGACAGGCTGGTCTCGAACTCCTGGGCTCAAGCAATCTGCCTGCCTGGGCCTCGCAAAGTGCTGGGGGTGTGAGCCACTGCGCCTGGCCATAAACACCTTTCTTTTATGTAACTATCCTTTCCCTTTCCTGTGTACTGTTAATATTATATGAATTATATTATTATGTATTGTATACCCAGCAACACAGTTATAATGATTGCTTTATGCAGGTTTTTTCTTTTTAAACCAATATATTAGTTTCCTATTGCTGCTTATATAGAAAAAGAGTTAATGTAGTGGGCCTGATTGCTTATTTTTAGAAGGCCTGCTTAGGAGTCAGTCTTTGGCTGACACCTGAGAACTTGGATTTTGGGAGGGTTCCTGCCTCTAACTGATAATGGTTTGTATAGACACTATGGTTTATGCTGAATACCTGCTTTTCTTCTGGGAGTCTGGAATTTTGCTATGTGTTAGGCAAGAGGGTGCCTACATGATCAACCTTCAATATAAAACACCTCCCCCCAGCGAAATGTGTAAAGTATTCATATTGTATATTTCTCATTAGTATTATTTATACTGTTTTTTTTCTTTTCGTGGCTCCTTTTCTGTTTCTTTTTATTAATATGTTAATCTGTTTTATCTTCTAAGGCAATGCTGATGGGAGAACCATTTTCCTGATTTTCAAATTGTTGAGCTGTTTGCCATGATGGGTGAGTTCAAACTAAAAGCGTATTTCAGCTATAATTAAAGGATAGAATGGAAGTGAAAAAACTGTCTCTATTATGTGCTATTATAAACCTTTTTATAAATTTATTTTATGATATAGCAGATTTATGAAATATTTTATATTTACTTAATAGACTTAAAGTACTTGTTGTGTTGCTATAGTTTTAGAGTGATCATTTTATGCATAACACAGTAGGGACATTCAAAATAAACTGTTAAGATGTGTTGTGATTTGCTTAAAGTCTGATGGCAAGAGAGGAATCATAAGATTTTATTTTATGATTCATAGAGTAGTAAATCATTGGTGCTCAGGGATGATAATGTTATACAACTCTTGGTCGTATATTGTGGTATAATGTTAGTTTAAAGAGACTAAAGTATGGGAATGGATTGTGTATGTTCAGTTTACGTATCATTTTGTTTTCCTCTTTACCTTCTTTTTGTTTTTTCCTTTTCTCCTTTGTGTTAAGGGTTCCAGCATGAGGCAGGGATTAGACAGGAAGGCACTAGAAGGAAATGGAGTCATGAATGGCCTACCCTATCCTAAATCAAGAAAAATGGGACTGAGTAGTTGGATGCTGAATTTTAAAACTTAGACTGATCCTGGGATTTAATTCTGACATTTACTTGCCAGAGTTTGCTTTTATCACACATTTTCTACTTCTTGCTTAACAAAACACACACACACACACACACACACACACACACACACCCATGAAGAACTTATATTTGCCCATGTGATGAAAGTGGGGGCTAGGACACTTTCACTGTGTGTCATTGTAGCAAGTTTGTAAGCTTAGACTTCACCTTCCTAATTTAAAATTTTTCCTTCCACTTCCTCTTCTGTAGTCATGAGGATCAGTGCCCTCTTGTAGCCCAAATTCTCTACTCTAGTTAGCCTTACTTTCAGCTCCAAATTGGATGTACTTTTACTGAACTCCTTTCAACTTTTCATTTTGGCTGCTGTCACTGGTACTCTGTGTATCGATCAAATTTATTTTTGTCAGCCTCAAATAATACTGCTGTATAGAAGGGCAACAATCATTGCTTAAAAACGTGTATAAAGGTAGTCACAGAACACCATGACAGATGTTTGAATTTTTGATTGAGGATGTTCTTCTGTTAATTATTTTTCAAATATCATGAATAATCATATAAGGTATTTAATTCAAAATTTCTGGTAAAAGATTTTTGAAAAAATTATTTTCCAAAATTTTTTTGGTTTTATGCTCAATTGAATGTCCTTCCAACATGTGTCAGAAACCCATTGTACTTATCCATAAGTACATAAGTGAAACCACGTCTCTACTAAAAATACAGAAAATTAGCCGGGCATGGTGGTGGGCGCCTGGAGTCCCAGCTACTCAGGAGGCTGAGGCAGGAGAATGGCGTGAACCTGGGAGGTGGAGCTTGCAGTGAGCCGAAATCATGCCACTGCACTCCAGCCTGGGCCACAGAGCGAGACTCTGTCTCAAAAAAAAGAAAAAAGAAATAAGTATATATAAATGTGATAATCAATTTTAGCCAAAGGCCCTCCCCCAAGGCTTTTGACATTGTAATATTAAGCATATAAAATTGTTTAAATTCAAATGTTTAGGTTTCTTCTAATAAAAATTAGAACAACATAGATAGATTAAGAATTAGAGTTACCACTTTGGGAGGCCAAGGTGGGAGGATCACTTGAGCCCAGGAGTTCAAGACTAGCCTGGGCAATATAGTGAGACTCCATCTCTACAAAAAAAATAAAAAAAGAATTAGAGTTCTTCTGTCCCTAGTGTAGAATTAAGGATTTACTTTTTTTTTTTTGGAGACGGATTCTCACTCTGTTGCCCAGTGTGGAGTGCAGTGGTGTGATCTCAGCTCATTGCAACCTCTGCCTTCTGGGTTCAAGTGATTATCCTGCCTTAGCCTCCTGAGTAGCTGGGACTACAAGCGCCCGCCACCATGCCCGGCTCGTTTTTGTATTTTTAGTAGAAACTAAAAGTAGGGTTTCACCATATTGGCCAGGCTGGTCTTGAACTCCTCACCTTGTGATCTGCCCCCCTCGGCCTCCCAAAGTGCTGGGGTTACAGGCGTGAGCCATTGCGCCTGGCCAAGGATTTAACCTTCTTAAAGAAGGTCACATCAAATGCTTTTATTCCAGTTGAGATCGTTCTGAGCTTATTGATGGGTGCATCTATTGTGATTATATTGTACCTGTCTGTGGCTTGGTTACCTATTTGGCTAAACTAACATTATGATAAAACTTTATTTTATACAAAATACTTGGTGAAGGATTATAAAATTTTCTCTTAATCTGGAAATATTAATAAAACCAATAATAAAACCTTATAACCATTACTTTTAAATTTTAATATGCAAATAATTTCACTACAAAATAGAATATATGGAATGTTACTAAAAATTAGTAAGTTAGAGAAGTCAGTTATTTGTGTGTTTGAGAGACTATTAGGGCTATTGACTTGTCAGAATATTTTTAGTGATTCCCCTTGTAGGATATGGCATGTTTTTTTACTACAAGAACATAAGTTACTGCTCACCAAAATGGTTACATTTTAAAATATAAACTGTAAAGTCTCTTGATTCCTTTATTTACCATTTGCGATTATCGTTAGTAGAATTGATTTACTAGTGAAAATAAATTAAGTTGTCCCTGACGTCTTCCAGAGAGCTTATAATTGGCATTACTGGCAGGCACACGCTTTTAGTCTTAGAAAGAAACAATTGGTATATTTAGAAGAGTCTAAAAGTTCATGTTCATGTTCATGATCCTTTCTCTCAGTTTTATGGACTTGGTACTTTTTCTAAAGAAAGGAATTTTCTTACATTGTTACTGACCATGATCTTTAAATAGTCTGTTTTTAGTCTTGTCAAACCTTATGGTGAAGAAGTTTGAAAGAGCATTTCCAAATACAGTAGGCCAGTATCCACAGGTGAAGCTTTTCTTTGTTGCTGACTCTTACGTATTGATGAAAGAAAAAAAAAAAACCTTCCAAAATTAAGTCTGTACTTTGAACATAAGTGCTAAGTAATGATATTTATACAAAGTTGTTTATTTTTTTTTCCTCTACTTTTTAAAAGATTTTAGATATCTTGATGTTTTGTTTAGGAGACATAGAAAAGAATTCGTTTTAACAGGGCAGTTTTGACCTTATTCTAGGATATTAAATCAGTGGAAGAATCAGAATGACTTCATCTTGTCTATTAGTGTCACATGTGTGGACTAATGGTAGAGCTTGAGTCTATTGCAATTTTATTTTACCAAAAAGATAGGCATTAAAAATGTTCTAGATGGATTTTTGTATGAAATTAATACATTCTCTACTTTAAATTTTATTATAAATTTTGTGTGATGTCTATACATGTTGATATATATGTCACAATTACAATTCTATATATGTGTTTTATTTCAAAATTACCTAGATGATCAGCAAGCTTTGAACTCAATCATGCAAGATTTGGCTGTCCTTCATAAGGCCAGTCGACCAGCATTATCCTTGCAGGAAACCAGAAAAGCAAAATCTTCATCACCAAAAAAACAGGTGTTTATTTTAATAAGTATATTTTGTTTTTCTATGAATTACTTTCCTTTAATACTCTTACCTTATGGAGGACTTGTTTAATGTGTTTAGCTTTTACACTTTCGAATCAAGTATTTTGTTAGTGTCTGTTATACATTTTCCCATAAGAGTGTGTGTTCATCTGTTAACAATAGCAAAGACATGCAGTCAATCTCAGTGCCCATCAGTGGTAAACTGGATAAAGGAAATGTGGTACATATACACCATGGAATTCTATGTGGCCATAAAAAGGATCGAGATCATGTCCTTTCGGGAACATGGATGGAACTGGAGGCAATTATCCTTAGCAAACTAATGCAGGAACAGAAAACCAAATACTACATATTCTCACTTATAAGTGGAAGGTAAATAATGAGAACACATGGAGACATAGAGGGGAGCAGTAGACACTGGGGCCTACTGGAGGGTGGAGGGCGGGAGGAGGGAGAGGATCAGGAACAATAACTAATGGGTACTAGGCTTAATACCTGGGTGACTAATCTGTACAAGCAACCCCCCATGACATGAGTTTACCTGTATAAGAAATGTGCTCATGTACCCCTGAACTTAAAAGTTAAAAAAAAATTTTTTAAAGTATGCGTTCATAAAGAATGGTAGCATTCTGCAGCCGAGGTTGACCCCTTCCCAGAAAAAATAAGGTAGCATTTCATTTAATGTGGTAACTGTTTTCCAAAGCTGACATTTCATCCATTTTTCCAACACTTAAGCAAATTGTTTTTCGTTTTGTTTTGTTCTTCAAATAGTCTACTCTGGATTTTTAGAAATGAGGATGATTTTGATAAATCAGATTAGTTTGGGATACTCAGCATGACATACAAAAATATAATATTCTGTATTTCCCATAACAGGATCAGCAAATGTCTCATACTCCTGGTACCTTCACTAGTAGATCTTGGTGTTCTTTCCTGTTGAGCCCAGATTCGGCAACATAATTCTCAACTGTTTAGCAGACACTATCAATTGTTTGGAGCTGGTACAGAAATTCAAACTTCCTTCCTCGTCTGGTCTATTTTAAATGAATGGCTAAAAAACAATATGATTTAGAAATTGTAGGAGTTTTATCTAATCTCTGAATGATTTGTCTGATCTCTGAAAGACTCAATTGTCATTTCATTACAGAATGATGTCCGAGTCAAATTTGAACATAGGGGAGAAAAAAGGTAAGGAAAGAAACATTACATGTTAATTAATTGATTTAATCAAATGTGTATTCTAATTAAGCTGTTGAAAGGTTCTTTTCAGATTTGAATGAAGTTTCATGGTTTACAAACTGAGAATAGAGTAGTCCTTGGGAATGTGTAATGTGTTTAGACTTAAGATAGATAACATATGTCAAAATTCAGGCTAAACATTAGAAATGATTAATGTCTTTGCAATTTTCAGAGATAAATAAGATCACTGCTTAATGCAGCCTTTAAATACTGTCATTTCTTTTTATTTTTACTTGAGGGAAATTAAGTATATTTTTCCTTGTAATTGTTTCATCCCTCCAGATACTATATAGCATTTATATACGTGAGCTTAACACTCACAATTCTGATTATTCTCAAGAGACCTCAGTGCTATGACATGTATGTCATTAGCAATGTTGAGGAAAGTGAATTGGACTAGTGGTTGTAAATTATTTAGCAGAGATGTAAACCTAGCCTTCTACTTGGTATCCGTATCTCAGTGCACAAATTATGGGATGGTAGTTGACAACAAAATTGCTGACAAGACCTAATAGGAGTTAAGGCCGATGGAATTTTTTTTTGAGATGGGGTCTTACTCTGTTGCCCAGGCTGGAGTGCAATGGCATGATTTTGGCTCACTGCAACCTCCACCTCCTGGGTTCAAGCGATTCTCCTGCCTCAGCCTCCCGAGTAACTGGGGTTACAGGCGACTGCCACCATGCCCAGCTAATTTTTGTATTTTTTAGTTGAGATGGGGTTTCACCATGTTGGCCAGGCTGGTCTTGAACTCCCAATCTCAGATGATCCACCTGCCTCAGCCTCCCAAAGTGCTGGGATTACAGGCATGAGCCACTGTGCCTGGCCTGACGGTGGAATTTCATATCTGCTAGTAGTGTCTCCTGAAATAATGTAGTGAAAAGCCTAACAGTTTTAAGGATTTTAAAGTGGCTCACAAATCATGTAAGCGTATTTTACATAGAAATGTTTAAAACTGGAATATATCAGATAAACCATGGAACTCTCCAATCTATTTTCCTATTTAAGATTCTTTAATGGATATTTTCCTAATTTTTTCATTCATTCAGCATTATTTGTTGAGTACTTAGTATATATATGCTAGGCCCTAGAGGAATAAAGGGAGCAAAGCAGACATAGTCTCTTTCCTTATGGGTCTTATAGTGTGGTATTGGTGGTCTTCAGGCTTTAGGTGCATGCTCTCAAGGGGCAGCACAGGCCAATCCTTTGGAAAATAGAAAACACTAGAATTTAAATCTTTTTAAAATATTTATTTTGGAAGTATGCCTGCATGATACATGTACCCCAAAATGTTGAGTTGATAAGGATACAGAAATCAAAATTTGAATTCCTGGAGAACAACTTTATTCTTTTTAACAGTTTCATTCTGTCATAAAGATGTCGCATAGTTAAGTTTAATCACTTTCCTCAATAAACATTTTGCATTGCTGTTTAACATTCATATGGTAGTTACAGTGCAAATTAAAAACTGCAGAAAATTTTGAGAATTTCTTTCTTAAAATTTGTATTAGGATAAAACAGACTTCAGAGTTTTTGAATTTTGGGTTGAAAATCTGTGCCTGTGATAAAAAATGTGCTGTTGTAGTGTTTAAGTAAAGTGAATATTTACATAATTTTAAGTTAATTTTGTATCTCTCTAAAAGGAGATAACTGTTGCAAGTTTATTATTTAACTTTGCCTAAGAAAATAAAATCTTAAAATTGTGTTTATATAGAATCCTTCAGTTCCCTAGACCAGTTAAACTGGAAGATCTGAGATCTAAAGCTAAAATTGCCTTTGGACAGTCTATGGATCTACATTATACCAATAATGAGGTAAACACATACAGTTTAACTTTAGTAGATCTTATCTTGAAAAGTAATGTGTTCGTTTAAGAGACCGCTTTTAAGACTTATGTTTTTATTTAGGGATTGATAAATATATGGTATATCAGAAGAATAAAACCTAAGTAAATTTTAACTGACTAAAATGGATTTTCTTCATTGTGGAAAATAATAGAGGGTGCTACTATGCAAATAATTGAGGGCATATTATAGGGGAAAATACATGTATTGGAATTTTGCTGCTTATTAATGGTTTTGTTTTTATTCTATGTACTTTATTGATGAACTGTGTTTTCCTGTCATACTCTACACTTGGCTACAGATGACAGAGCTTTGGTAGTTAAACAATTGAGTTAAAGGATTATTTTAGTGTTGGTCAGGGCTCAATTAGATTATTATGTTTGGGAATCAGTACATATGATCTTAAGGGGCTTGCTTTAGCAATGAGGAGCTCTGTGTTGTGGAGAAACCCCTTTTTAATGTTCTGTAAACTTAGGATTGGCTTCAATGATCTTTGAAGTTTCTTTTATTTCTTGGGATTCTATGAGATATCAGGATCTTGTGATCTTAAAATTTATAGGACAATTTAGTTAATAATTGGGTTAGTAATTAGGTGAATTTGGTTTTTATATTCAGAAAGCATTTATTAATTTTTCAGGCATCATGCTATAATTTATAAGTTGCAGCGCCTTATAGAGTAGACCTTATAGACTTGTGGTACAAGCAAGCCGTTAATAAATGAGCTGTTTCAATATATGAAGTTCTTTGAAAGAAATGCATAAAGTAGGCTAGGCATGGTTGCTCACACCTGTAATCCCAGTACTTCGGGAGGCCGAGGCGGGCGGATCACAAGGTCAAGAGATCGAGACCATCCTGGCCAACATGGTAAAACCCCATCTCTACTAAAAATACAAAAATTAGCCAGGCATAGTGACGCATGCCTGTAATCCCAGCTACTTGGGAGACTGAGGCAGGAGAATCGCTTGAACCCGGGAGGTGGAGGTTGCAGTGAGCTGAGATCGCGTCACTGCACTCCAGCCTGGTGACAGAGCAAGACTCTGTCTCAAAAAAAAAAAAAAAAAAAAAAAAAAAAGAAATGCATAAAGTATTGTGATGAAGAATAAAGGGCAGAGCACAGTGGCTCATGCCTATAATCCCAGCACTTGGGGAGGCCAAGGCAGGAGGATCACCTGAGGCCAGGAGTTCAAGACTAACCTGGGCAACATTGCAAGACCCCATCTCTACAAAATAGTAAAATTATCTGAGTGTGATGGCATACACCTGTAGTCCCAGCTGTTCGGGAGGCTGAGGCAGGGGGATCTGAGGTGGAAGGATAGCTTGAGCCCAGGAATTTGAGGGTACAGTGAGCTAGATAGAGTTGCACCACTGCACTCCAGCCTGTGTGACAGAGTTGTCTGAACAAAAAAGAATAATTTTTTAAAAATGTCTTGAAATTGTGTCATTATCCCATAGGATGATTACAGGGGAACCTAGACATATCTTTTTTTCTTTTTTCTAAAATTGTATTATGGAAAACTTTCAAATGCCAAGATACATTAAGACTACAGTATTGTCTTTATCTACTAGCCTAGTAGGTCTATCAAGAACAATGAGGTTAGCGTGACATGATTTGCCCATATTATACCTGTGCCAGCTTGTAAGAACTGCTGTTTTTTTTTTTTTTTTTTTTTTTTTAATGACTTTTCCCAGTTTGCTATGTAATTTTTTTCTGGGGTTTTCTTGAGGATTGACATCAAGCTAACATTACTATTATTATTATTATTATTTTTTGAGACAAGGTTTCACTCTGTCACCCAGGTTGGAGTGCAGTGGCCCGATTTCACTGCAACCTTTGCCTCCCAGGGCTCAAGCGATACTCCTACCTCAGCCCCCTGAGTAGCTGGGACCACAGGCGGGCACCACTGCGCCCGGATAATTTTTGTATTTTTGGTAGAGACGGTTTCACCATGTTGCCCAGGCTGGTCTCAAACTCCTGAGCTCAAGCGATCCATCTGCCTGGGCCTCCCAAAGTGCTGGGATTACAGGCGTGAGCCGCTGTGCCTGGCCTGATCTGTATTTTTAAGAACCCTTTCCCATTTTCTAAAAATTGGAAAATTGCTCCATTTTTACTTTATTTTTCTCATGCTTTCTGAAGGATTTCTGTGAGTGGTTCTACCATTATATTTTGGTGGCCTCTTGGCAGGAATGTAGTAGAGGTGGCATTAGGATAAGATTACATTTCAGATTTCTTGCAACCCTGAGATTCTGTGAGTGAGCCGTGTCCTGTCTCGTATCTTGATATACTGTCCCAAGCCAAATGCATCATCTTGGACACTGGGGGTAGGAAAATCTTACTAGTTTTGTGGACATTTGGACAAGCAAAAAATTCATTTATACTGCATGTCATTCCACTTCTATAAATATTTTTTTCTAGCGTAATATTAATTTCTCTGTTCAGAATGAACTATTACTCTATAAACTTCCAGTTGGCTAGAATTGAAACTTTAAGGAAATGTAAGCAGAAATATAAGCTGGGGTTGTTTGGATTTGTTAGTTTGGCTTCTCTTTAATAAGGTGTGTGTGTTAGGGTTGGGTGTGGAGGTGTTCAGGGTGTGTGTGTGTGTGTGTGTGTCAGTGTCATGGGGGTTGAATGTGGAGGTGTTCAAGCCAAGTAAGGATTTTCTAAGATCACTTCCATTTTAGATGAGTAGAGCAGGAAAAAAAAATTTTTTGTTTTTTGAGACAGTATCTCCCCGTCACCCAGGCTGGAGTACGGTGGCACAGTCATGGCTCACTGCAGCCTTGACCTCCCCAGCTCAATCAGTCCTCCCCCCTCAGCCTCCTAAGTAGCTGAGATTACAGGCATGCACTACTATACCTTGTTAATTTTTGTATTTTTTGTTGAGATGTGGTTTCACCATGTTGCCCAGGCAGGTCTCAAACTCCTAGGCTCAAGCAATCTGCATACCTCAGCCTCCTAAAGTGCTGCGATTACAGGCGTGAGCCACTGTGTCCAGCCTAGAGAACCTTTTAATGGCTGTCTTGATACTTCACTGTGTAAAGTCAGAAAGATAATTCAGTTCTTTCAGATTTCAGTTCTATTTAATGGTTCTCAAACTCAATTTTAAGTTTCCTTTCTAGAAAGGATTTATGTCAACAAACAACTGATTTATCAAAAATAGGCCAGAGGGTGTTAGATTTCATGAATGAGACTGAAATGAATTCACCAAGCAAGAAAACAGTCTCTGATTTATTTAGTATAATGTAGATAACCTGGGACTTGTTCTTGACTCTTAATCCTCATTTTACAGTTTGTAATAGTTTGTAACCTTAGAACACAGGCAGGATCACATTAGGTCTGTAGGTAGTGCCTAAGCTGCTGCACCAGGCACTCCTCCAGGATGTTCACATTTTACAGCAGCAGACTGAAGAAGAGCAGAATCATTTATGTTCATATTTTTTTTTCTGTCATTTGACTTAGTGTTTTTTCCCCCCAAAAGTAGCAGTATCTTGGAGAAGTAAACAATCCAGTTATAAATGTAGAGTAAAAGTAAGTATTCAGATTTTCCCCTCAAATGAAAAATCAGAACAGTCATTATCATTGCTTTAAAATGTTTTCCAGTGCTTAAAAAGTAATAGACTATTGAAGATAGAAGCAAGAAATACCAATATGTTTCATAATTGGTGGGAAATAGAAATGTATTTAAGTAGATCAGTAGATCAGGCTTGTTCTATGATACCAAACAGTTGATAATTATATTTTATTAGAAAAAAATTATCGTCGAGCAAAAAGAGCCCAGTTAGTTGGTCACTTACAGTAATACAAAATTAGCTACAAACAGAAATTGGGATTATATTTTAAGAACAGAGTAAGTAAGTGCAAGCAGATTATCTGATGGAATTCACATGGATCCTTCTTTATTTTTGTGTCTGGCAGCGTTTCTTATAACAAGGACTTTTTTGGCTGGGCACGGTGGCTCACACCTGTAATCCCAGCACTTGAGAAGGCCCAGGTGGGCAGATCATTTGAGGTCAGGAGTTTGAGACCAGCCTGGCCAAAGTGGTGAAACCCTGTCTCCACTAAAAATACAAAAATCAGCCACACGTGGTGGTACGTGTCTGTAAACCCAGCTACTGGGGAGGCTGAGGCTGGAGAATCACTTGAACCCAGGAGTCAGGTTGCAGTGAGCTGAGATTGCCACTGTACTCCAGCCTGAGTGACAGTGAGACTCCATCTCAAAACAAAAAATCAAAAACCTCAAGGACTTTTTTCATAAAGAAGTCTGCAGAATGAACACACACCATACCAGCTAGTGGGTTGGGTTCAGATTGAGCACTGTGATATTTATTAAACAGCATTTACCAGGTTGTCTGCTCTTTGCTCATTGCTGGTATAGGGGGTCCTTGTCCTCAAAGAATTTGTACTGTAGAGACTCCAAATTAACTCATCCTTGCATTTGAATGGCTCGTGTATTGTGCTAAGTAGAGCAGGTTAACTAGTGCAGAATATGTTCACTTGGTTTTATTCTGTTCCTCTTTCAATGAAATGGAGTATACTTTGACGTTCTTGACAGAGTCTTCTTAAGTTACTAAATTGTCTTTTTTTTAAAAAAAAGAAGGTATTTTTATTTTCTTAAATTGTATGAATTATGCTTTTTCTCATAGACCTCTTAGGTGCTTTTGTCCTCTGTAACATCTGCTGCATGAGAAGACTAATGAAAGCAGATTCCACATTGAGGGTTTACTATGGAATAGTTAGCTCATTAGCTTATTTGTTTTAGTGTATAGTGGTCAGGTCACCAGGCTCAGAGAGAAGAACTCCAGGTGGGCTGTAGATTGCAGATATGTTACTAGCGGTACCCCTCCATGGCAGCTGTCCTCCATGGCAGGTACTCAGGATGTTGGTATGTTGAAGAGCACACCAGCTGAGAGTACAAATTTGTGGTTACTATTGAAAAAAGAACTGAGTTTCATCTATACAGAAGAAAAGTAGTACCTTTATTTCATTTGATCTTTGTCTGTACTCCTTCATGCTTTTTGGGGGTGAACATACTATAACTTAAATTTAGCAACATTATGGAAATATCCTAGAAAATTAATCCTTAAATGTTATTTTCTAAAATAATGTAATGATGAATAAAGACAAATTTAAAAACATCTATGTTCATTCTAAGATTTTAGTGGTGGTAGAATGAGGAGGGCAAAACAATCTACACGTACACATTCAGACTTTCATCATAGGAACAAATCACAGAGCAAGGCATTTGGACATTTGTAATTCCTTAGTAGCGGAGATGCTTGTGGAAGACTTGACCTGGTGAGATAGCTGCATGATTCCTTATGTTTGTTTTTAGTTGGTAATTCCATTAACTACTCAAGATGACTTGGACAAAGCTGTGGAACTGCTGGATCGTAGTATTCATATGAAGAGCCTCAAGATACTACTTGTAATAAATGGAAGTACACAGGTATGACTTGGGATATTTTTTTCAGTAAGAATTATAGGACTTAGGCTTGTGAAAGTTAATATATGAAACATAATTATATTCTATAATCATTGCAATATTTTCATTATGATTAAATGTAAACTTACATCCTTTAATTACTGTACTTTAATATCCTTGCTCCTCAAAACCACAGTCATAGTTATACATAACTATAATATGTTGTACTTATGAAGCTAATAGAAACTGACAACTTAGAAAGAATTATGTTAGAATTAAAATTTCAAAGGGAGGATTTGATTAAGGCTCACAAACTATATAAAATGGTTTGTACTTGGTAGGGGAGAAGATTCTGTTTAAAGCCCCAAGGAGGAAGAACAGCATTAACTGTCTTTTCTCCTTTGTAACAGGCTACTAATTTAGAACCATTGCCATCACTAGAAGATTTGGATAATACAGTATTTGGAGCAGAGAGGAAAAAACGGCTTTCTATAATCGGTAAGAAAGCTGGTGTCTGAATTACGAAATGAATGATTTCTCAATTTCTTCTCCATCCTTTAATGTAGTGCAGCACCTAAACATATTCCTGATAACTAATATCCTATTTCTCTACTTCCTGTAATTTAAGTTAAATACATTATTTATTTGATGTCCCTTGGAAATTCAAGTTTACAGGATTAGTAATCTCCAATTTAAATTCTTTGTTTATATATTCAGGGTATTTTAATGTCAACAAATTCAAATAAAACTTTAAAGAGGTTTTAGGCTGGGTGCGGTAGCTCATGCCTGTAATCTCAGCACTTTGGGAGGCCAAGGCAGGCAGATCACAAGGTCAAGAAATTGAGAGTATCCTGGCCAACATGTTGAAACCCCATCTCTACTAAAATTACAAAAATTAGCTGGGCATGGTGGCACATGCCTGTAGACCCAGCTACTCAGGAGGCTGAGGCAAGAGGATTGGTTGAACCGGGGAGGTGGAGGTTGCAGTGAGCTGAGATTGTGCCACTGCACTCCAGCCTGGTGACAAAGCGAGACGTCATCTCAAAAAAAAAAAAGTTTTCATTGTACAAATAGAATGGAGGAAAAAAATTAAAGGAAGTAATTATAATATATTAAAATTAATAGACTGTAAATTCACAAGTCTTTCTCTAGGGTTTTAGTGATTGCCAAGAATGCTGTCAAAATAAAGATACTAAGAATTTTTATATTATGCTTTATTACTACTTTATTAGTATTTGTTTTCATTTGCCATTAATTTATTGTTGTAATTAAGATTATGATATAAAGAAATAAAGATTTTGCATGCTGTTTTTTTAAGGCGGCTTTATTCTTGCAACATGAGTTGGACACAGGTACTCTGAACTCCCCATTCTGTCTGTTCTTCAATTTGTATAAAACATTGATAATCTACATTTTTATTTGATAAAAGCATTACATTGTTTCAAAAAACCGCTGGTATAAATGTTCTTACAGAGAGGACAGTGAGTATGGCCATGAAAGATGGCATGAAAACATGTATGAGGGGCGAATTTAAAAGAGAAAAGTTAAAGAGGAGGAAAAACAGATGAATAGGAGGACACAGGAGAGTGGGTCAAAATAAATGTGGTTGGGAATCTGAAAGAGATTGGTAACAGAAGAGGATTGTTGATAATCAAAGAAAAAATTGAATTGGCATGTGAACCACCGAAAAAATAGACATTATTTGTGTTCTCTTTTGGTCCCCAGAAGAAGCTATTTTATGACCATTTTCTTCTAAGTGTCTGTCTTACATAAGTCCTACTTTGGGTTTCAGGAATGCAGAAATGCGAGCAGCAGAGGTGATACACAAGCAAAATACAAATGGCTTGTCCTTTTCGTTCAGATGTATTTCGATACAGTTTTAAAATTTGGTGAAAGAACATTTGAAATACCCAAATTCAAATTCCAGCTCTCTGATGAACCTGAGACCAGTAAATGTGTCTTCTTCTTTAAGTCATGGGATTGTTGTAGCATTAAATTGAGAGAACATTTGTACATTTTACTTTTCAAACTAGAAAGCTCATTGTACATTTGTACATTTTGTACATTGTACAAAGCTCAGATGTCCATTGTACATTTCTTTCTTTATCCCCATTTCTTATCACATTACGGTACTTGTCATTTTATTAAAAAATTGCTAATTCACTTTATTTTATTTCATTTTTTGAGATAAGAGTCTCACTCCATCACCCAGGCTGGGGTGCAGTGGCGCAATCTTGGCTCACTGCAACCTCTGCCTCCTGGTTTCAAGTGATTCTCCTGCCTCGGCCTCCCGAGTAACTAAGATTACAGGCACCTGCCACCATGCCTAGCTAATTTTTATATTTTTAGTAGAGATGGAGTTTCAGCATGTTGGCCAGGCTAGTCTCGAACTCCTGACCTCATGTGATCCGCCCACCCCGGCCTCCCAAAGTGTTGGGATTACAGGCGTGAGCCACGGTGCCCAGCTCTAATTCACTTTAGTTGCATTAGACAGAGCAAGCTAAATGCACTAATTAAATTGACATTTTAAATATATTTTGAATTAAAATTACACTGAATACCTCAATCTTATTCTAATAAATATTCTTGACGTCAGTGCCAGCATAAGAAGAAACTGGAAATCGTGAAGTATAGAATTAGTAGTCTTTTATTGGCACTGCTTTAAACTTTTAACAGCTTTGCTAGATATGACCATTAATTATTTTTCTTATATGTTGGCAGTTATTTTCTTTAATTGTTTTTATAAAAGGGAGATAGAGGAAAAACTCCTTTAGGTTAGGAGTGTATGCTGATAAACAGGTCTCAACGAAGAGTGCATTGGCATATGCATTACTGTGAAAAATGGGTTGTCAAATAGGGAGACAAAATTTTCATAGCCTTTTTTTTTTTTTTTTTTTAAAGTTCTGTCTCCTTTTAGTAATTGACTATATTGATCTTATTTTGTAAGCACGGGGATATGGAAGGAATAAAAATATTACGGACCAGTATTATTGTGGCTACAGTTGTTATGAAGCCTAAATCAATCCTGACTCAAATTGAGCTCCTAATCATTTTACAGACAAGTGTAGACAGTACTCTCTTTTATGCACATGTCTTGGATTGAGCTCCTAATCATTTTACAGACAAGTGTAGACAGTACTCTCTTTTATGCACATGTCTTGGTAATCATTTTGCTCTCTTCTTTCTCCCTGTCTCACTAACAAATGCTTGCATATACTCACAATGACTCCTTTACATAAAGCTGGAAACTTTTTTGCTTTAAATTGGACCAGAACTTAAATGCTCACATAACTTCCCCATATCTTATAGTTTAATTTCAAAAAAACTATGAGGAAAGGTGAGACACTGTACCAATAAATATAGCATCATTTCCACAGAACCAAGTAAAATAAAGTGGGTTATTGTCTTATAAGAAATGTGATTACTTAAACTGTCTTAATACCAGAAATCTATATTGTATTATCATCCCATTAGCAGTCAGAATACGATACTACCTAGTGAGTATAAATGTAATATTATGGTGAGGTTAATAATTATGATAGGGTGGGAATTTACAAAGGTTATGAAACCATTTGAAGTTTTACAAATGAATGTTCTGACAAGTTTTAATAAAAACTGAATTTTCTTTTGCTGAAAGTATTACTGATACAATTCAGAAATATAGCCTATTTAAAACAAAACTTGATTCCCTTGCCTATAATTATAAATTACATTATTTTTCTTCCTTGAGGTCCTACTAGTAGAGATAGAAGTTCTCCTCCCCCAGGATACATTCCAGATGAATTACACCAGGTTGCCCGAAATGGGTCATTCACTAGTATCAACAGTGAAGGAGAGTTCATTCCAGAGAGCATGGACCAAGTAAGCAAAAGTTTGATTTTTACATTTAATTTAAAGAGATGTTGTCAGGGTCAGTGTGATTTGGCAGGTAACTGTGTGTGTGTGTGTTATCTCTTCTCTAATTGCATATCTTCTTAACTGAACAAAAAAGAAAAAATATAGGAAAATGCCCGTTAATTTACTTGTGCCTGTGTAAAGAAAGCTGGAATACAGCTGGTTTTTTATTGCTCAGTAAGTGAATGAATGAGAGTGAGTGAATGATAATGTATTTGCTTTGTAATCCTGGAATTAACAGCCAGATTGTTTTTTTTTTTTTTTTTAAACATTTGAAAGATAGAATGAAACTACAAATATTTAACTTCATGAAACTGAGGTTTGTGAACTTTCTGAAACATTTAAAAAATACTTCAGTTTTATAGTATTAAAATGTTTTCATGGAGTTGCTATTATTCCCTTAACATTGCATTGCATTATATCTTCACACTATTATAGTAGTTCACATTTTCTAATGTAACAGTCATAGTGTCATTAGTCTCAGTTTGGGTGGGGCCATTGTTCAGTTTTCAGTAAGCAAAATAGTGTGAAATGTTGTAGCTTTTAATTATTTAGTCAATAGTCTATAGAGAAAGAATATTTTTCTCTTAGGAAATTTTGAAGTCGTGGCTTGCTTACAAGGGACATTTGAAAATGAGTAACTCTGGAGAGTGACCACTATTGAGTATGGAATTATTCTAAAATTGTGGTGAGTGAGGGTTGCACAGCTCTCAGTATTCTAAAAGCCTTGACTTGTATACTTTAAATGGGTGAATTTTATGTTACATGAAGTATGTCTCATTAAGGAAGGTTTTTTTTAATAAGCAACTTTTGGTTATATCAAATTGAATCATGGTGGAACTCCTTTTTTTTTCTAGATGCTGGATCCATTATCTTTAAGCAGCCCTGAAAATTCTGGCTCAGGAAGTTGTCCATCACTTGATAGTCCTTTGGATGGGTAATATTTATCGTAGTTTTTGGATGGTTTGTTTATTTGAGACAGTTTTGCTGTCACCCAGGCTGGAGTGCAGTGGAGTGAATGCAGCTTACTGCAGCCTTGACCTCCTGGGTTCTATCAGTCCTCCCACCTCTGACCCCTGAGGAGCTAGGATCAAAGGCATTTGCTATTAATACCACATCTGGCAAAGTTGTTTGTATTATTTGTAGAGATGGGGGTTTCACTTTGTTACCCAGGCTGATCTCGAACTCCTGGGCTCAAGCAAACCTCCTGCCTTGGCCTCCTAAAGCGCTGGGATTACACACATGAACCACCATGCTCAGTTTATAGTAGTTTTTCTTTTTTAATAGATATGGGTAAATATTCATACAGATAGCATGTTGAATTATCAGTAACTTTTTTGTGCTACATTCAGAGGAATATAATTGGTACTTGTATATAATGATGGCAGATTAATTTTTGCACAGTGTGGATAAAAACCCCTTTACCTCATGGAATTCAGTATCTTTATTAGTTAAAATGATACCTGATTATAATAGTTTGAGTATTCCTGCATGTCAAAATTGTGTGTTTGAAGGCAAATCAAATTTAGAATTTATGTGCATTTACTTTTAAAACTGTATTTGTGAAAGTGCTATCAACTTTTACATTAATATGTTTGGTTTTGGAGATTTCCTAAGTTATTTCACCTGTTCAGAATTATATTCATTCTGGCACCAGATTAGAAATAATTTAAATTACTGGTAATTGTAGCCCACTGTGCCACGTTGGTACGTGTAGGCAAACATTTAAGTACTTTTGTGAAAAAGCTGTTCAGGAATATGAGCAGGATGAAGTGGCAAAATGTGAATTTTTTTGTTACAAGTGCTCCCCCTTCTGGTCTCAGTAGGACAGTATTCTTGGTAATCCTCTCTGGAATTGCTTTATGAAAGCAAATTCTGAAAAAATAACTAATATTGTGTGGGAATGCACATTTAAGTTTCTTTTGTCCATGTATATGAAATTTCTGTATGTGTCAATGTCTACCTCAAGGTAGACATTTAAGAAATTCACGGAAGTAGTAACGAGAAAGCTATATATTTGAGTACTCACCATTTGCAAACAACTATCCTGGACACCTTACTTGTATACACTTGATTAGTTGGAAATTATCTTTTTTGTTGATGCAGAAGGGTGATTTGCCAAGGTTACATAGTTAAGTGGCAGAGCTTGGATTGAAACACAGTGCTTAGAAACACCTATGATTCCAAAATACATCATTCTTCCACTATACTATAGGGTTAATTTTTAAAGCCAGGCTCTTTGCTTACATGTACCAAGTTAGTGTAGTTTTTCTTTTTTAGTTACACTAACCTTTCAAAGTGAGCTCCTTTACACACACCCATACAGAGAGGCACAGATATAGATATTGCTTAAAGATTTTTTTTAATGTCTTACGTACTTTCTGTAAACTTAATGTGACATTTTTTTCTTTATAGAGAGAGCTATCCAAAATCACGAATGCCTAGGGCACAGAGCTACCCAGATAATCATCAGGAATTTTCAGGTTAGACTTTATAAATTCTAAATGTTTAAATGTTTATGTCATTGGATAATGTTTTGGCTGGGAAGGAGAGGGGAGATTTTTGAAAAGTCAAATAAAAATTTATAAATGTGCTTTTCATCATTAGAAATATTTAACTATTTTTTAAAATAAAAGATAACCATCTTATATGTCTTAACAGACTATGATAACCCTATCTTTGAGAAATTTGGAAAAGGAGGAACATATCCAAGAAGGTATCATGTTTCATATCATCATCAAGAGTATAATGATGGTAAGTTTCTAGCAATTAGACCACAAGAACAGTTAAAAATCTCAACAACAAAAATAAATACAAAAAAAATTTTTAAACCTCATATTTATGTAATACCATTAGAAAAATATGAGGAAATTGTGTTATAACAAAAATATAATGGGCATTTTGGCTTTATGTCAACTTATAAGACTTGGCTGTACCTTAAAGAAAAGGAATACTTTTTTGTTTTAAGAGACAAAGTTTTGCTGCCCAGGCAGGAGTGCTGCGGCATGATCTTAGCTCACTGTAACTTCAAATTCCTGGGCTCAAGTGATCTTCCTGCCTTGGCTTCCTGAGTTCAGATGTGTGCCATTACAGGCATTTGCCATCACACCCAGCTAATTAAAATTTTTTTTTTTAGTGCAGACAGTGTCCCACCATGTTGCCCAGGCTGGTCTTGAAGTCTTGGGCTCAAGCAGTCCTCCTGCCTCAGCCTCCCAAAGTGCTGGGATTACAGGTGTGAGCCACTGCACCTGGCCAAAATGGAATAATTTTCTTTCTTTTTTTTTCCCCTTAGACAGAGTCTCACTCTGTCACCCAGGCTGGAGTGCAGTGGCATGATCTCTGCTCACTGCACCCTCCACCTCCTGGGTTCAAGTGATTCTCCTGCCTCAGCCTCCCAAGTAGCTGGGATTATAGGTGCATGCCACCATGCCTGGCTAATTTTTTTTTTTTTTTTTTGAGGTGGAGTCTTGCTCTTTCTCCCAGGCCATAGTGCAGTGGCATGGTCTCAGCTCACTGCAGCCTCTGACTCCTGGGTTGAAGGGATTCTCCTGCCTCAGCCTCCCAGGTAGCTGGGATTACAGTTGCCTGCCACCACAACTGGCTAATTTTTGTATTTTTAGTCTAGACGGGGTTTTGCCATGTTGGCCAGGCTGGTCTCAAAACTCCTGATTCACCTGCCTCGGCCTCCCAGAGTGCTAGGATTACAGGCGTGAGCCACTGTGCCCGGCCTAATTTTTGTATTTTTAGTAGAGATGGGGTTTCGCCACGTTGCCCAGACTGGTGTCAAACTCCTGGGCTCAAGTGATCTGCCTGCCTTTGCCTCCCAAATTGTTGGAATTACAGGCATGAGCCACTGCACCCATCCAAAAGAAGTAATTTTTAAATGATATTAGAAAATTACTCCTTGATGATGAGATTGATACTTACATCATCCCTTTAAGAAAAAAAATTACTTGCCAGGTGCGGTGGCTCATGCCTGTAATCCCAGCAGTTTGGGAGGCCGAGGTGGGTGGATCACCTGAGGTCAGGAGTTCGAGACCAGCCTGGCCAACATGATGAAACCCCGTCTCTACTGAAAATATGAAAAATTAGCCGGGCATGGTGGTGGGCGCCTGTAATCCCAGCTACTTGGGAGGCTGAGACAGGAGAATCACTTGAACCTGGGAGGTGGAGGTTGCAGTGAGCCCAGATTGTACCACTGCACTCCAGCCTGGGCAACAAGAGTGAAACTCCGTCTCAAAAAGAAAAGAAAAAAATTACTACCTATGAACTTTTGAATCTTTGTTTTAGATTTTAAAATCATTATTGGAAATGAGAGTAAATTTTTTTTCTCCTTTTTATCTAGAAGCAAGGAGGTTCCTTTTTATGATTTGTGTGTGTATGTGTGTGTGAGCACACTCATACATGTTTTATCATAAGAGATTATTTGAATTCATACTCAGATTCTGTTTATTTTTTCCCACCCAATCATTGGTATTTCAATTTCTTAGCCTAGTTACAGGACAAATTTCTATTCTCCACATTACAAATTTTAAATACTTTAAAAGTACAACATATTAACAAAAGGTATAAGGTCATTCTCTTTTCATTTTGTAGGTCGTAAAACTTTTCCAAGAGCTAGAAGGACCCAGGGGACCAGCTTCCGGTCTCCTGTGAGTTTCAGTCCTACTGATCACTCCTTAAGTACCAGTAGTGGAAGCAGTATCTTTACCCCAGAGTATGATGATAGTCGAATAAGAAGAAGGGGAAGTGACATAGACAATCCTACTTTGACCGTAATGGACATCAGCCCACCCAGCCGTTGTAAGTAATAGAACTTGGCATAGTGAAATGTAGAGCAGAACCTTTGCAGAATTTTATAGTATTAAAAGGAATAAATCCTAAGTGAGTTTTTGGGGTCAGATGAACTACTCAAAAAAGGTAATAATCGTGTTTCTAAAGGTAGTTGGAATGTCAGGTATAAGCATGGTATCACTGCTAATTACTTTAGATAATTCTGTTCTTCACTTGTGTTAGGAAAACTATTACCAACTAGTCATTTTTTATCCATTCATTTCACATATCCTTGTTGAATGCCTACCACTGAGGTTGAATGCCTGCCACTGAGATTTCAAACATAATCTCTTAAGACATAATCTAATGGGGTAGATGATATATGGAGAAATAATTGTATAGCATTTAAATGTGAGTAGAAATCACCAGCTGAGGAGATAATGTGCAAGAGGCCATAACATCATCTAAAAATGGTGAATGGTTCAATTTTTGGCTGATGTGAATCTTACTTGAAATAGTGGGAATAGGCCTATAGTGGTAACTCAGGCCAGATTGCAAAGCATTTAGACCTTATTATGTAAGCAGTGCATACAAAGATTCATGCTCAAAGATGTTTATTGCAGCACTATTTACATACTCTGAATTCCTTTTTTGTGCTAGTGTGTCATAGTTTACTTTTATATCCATATTGACCCCATGCTATATTGCTGTTATTTTTGTTTTAGACAGCTATCTTTTGAAGTGATTAAAAATAAGAGAAAAATGTTTTTTATATATATTTTCAGTATATTCATTTTTATAGATCTTTGTATAGATCCAAAATCTATGTAAACAAAGATCCAAGATCTATTGGGTATCAAATTCCTTCTGCCTAAAAAACTGCATTTTAACCTTTCTTGTAAAATAGACTTGCTGGTAGTAAGTTCATTCAGCTTTTGTTTGTTTGAAAAAAGTCTTATTTCTCCTTCATTTTTGTGACAGCATCTCACTCTGTCACTCAGGCTGTGGTGCAATCTTAACTCATTGCAACTTCTGCCTCCTGGGCTCAAGCAATTCTCCCACCTCAGACTCTCAAGTATCTGGCATTATAGGCATGCACCACCATGCCCAGATAATTTTGTATTTTTTGTGGAGACAGGGTTTTGCTGTGTTGCCCAGGCTGGTCTTGAACTCTTGGGCTTAAGCTGATCCACCTGCCAAAACCTCCCAAAGTGCTGGGATTACAGTGTGAGCCACTGCACCTGGCCTTTCTAGCACTTTAGGCTATTGTCCCATTGTCTTCTGGCTTATATACTTCCTGAAAAGAAATCTGCTATAATTCTTATCTTTGTTCCTCCATATGTAACATGCTTTCTTCCCCTGTAGCTGTCCCAGCTGCTTTCAAGATTTTGTCTTTGATTTTCTTTCTTTCTTTCTTTTTTTGAGGCAGAGTCTCGCTCTGTCGCCCAGGCTGGAGTGCAGTGGCTGGATCTCGGCTCACTGCAAACTCCGCCTCCTGGGTTCACGCCATTCTCCTGCCTCAGCCTCCCGAGTAGCTGGGACTACAGGCGCCTGCCACCTCGTCTGGCTAGTTTTTTTTATTTTTTAGTAGAGATGGGGTTTCACTGTGTTAGCCAGGATGGTCTCAATCTCCTGACCTCGTGATCCGCCCGTCTTGGCCTCCCAAAGTGCTGGGATTACAGGCTTGAGCCACCGCACCCGGCTTGTCTTTGATTTTCTACAGTGTGAATTTGATGTGTCTAGGTATATTTGTGTAGGGTTCCCAGCGGGTGTTCTTTCAGTTTATTGTATTTATAGTTTGTGAAAAGTTCTCAGTTGTTACCTCTCCAAGTATTTTTTCTGTCTCATTCTTCCTTTTTCTTTTGGGATTCCTATTACCTGTACACTAGACTATTTGATACTGTCTCATACCTCTGCTTTTTCTCCCTCTCCCACACACACACACTCTCTCTCTCTCCCTCCCCGCCCCCTCTCTCTGGCCCCATTGATCTATTTTCAGGTTCACTGATTCTTTCCTCAGCCTTGTTGCATCTATTTATGATCCAGTTGAAGGAATTCTTAATTTCTGTCATTGTTCTTTATTTCATGCATTTTCATGTGACTCATTGCTGTAGTTCCCATTGCTCTGTTCACCATCTGTTCATGCATGTTGTCTACCTTTTCCATTAGAACCTTTAACATGTTAGTCATAGTTATTTTAAATTTCCCGTCTGAACCTTCTGAGTCTGTGTCTGGATCTTCCAAGGGTTCAGTACTCTCGTGCCAGCCCACATTTGTTTAAAATGGAGGTGAATTCTTCCCTGCTTGTGTGGGTCTTTCTCTGCGCTTTGCCGTAAGTGAGTCCAGTGCTTCTGTTCTGTCTCTCCTTGGAGGTGCCATTTTTTCCTTCGATTTCAGGTTAGTTGGTTGCCCTGCAATCTTAGTTTTTTGGTATGTGTTCAATAAAAGTTAACTTTTGTAGATTACCCAGATTTCTCTTGTTTGTATGGGATTGATACTTTTTCCAACTTTCTACATTGTAGGTGGAGGCTGAAAAACTAAGTACAAATATTACTGCAGTGAAGATTAGAAATGGTGCATCTTACAGTCTTTGGCATCTTAGATTGAGTGAAAGAAAGATGCTGTCACATATGTAATTAGGAAAACAATTTCAGAAAAAAATGACTCTTGGGATATGAATTTTTTTTGGTTTAGGATTTGTAGAAAATTGATGAAAGAGAAAATTTTGAAAGATGTGGATTTGGATAATCATAATTTTCCCTTATATCCAAGCACATTCAATGGAGGATGTCACTAATGCAGTATGTTCATTTAGTTATTAACCATTTGTGTGCTGTTTGATATTTCACTTTAAGAAAGTGTTCTTTTTCAGCACCTCGGGCTCCAACCAACTGGAGATTGGGCAAACTGCTTGGCCAAGGAGCCTTTGGAAGGGTCTACCTCTGTTATGATGTTGATACAGGAAGAGAATTGGCTGTTAAGCAAGTTCAGTTTGATCCCGATAGTCCTGAGACCAGCAAGGTAAAAATCACTGCACACATTTACTTTGTCACATTATAAGAAACTTTATTTATTATTATTTTTTCAACATTAAGCCCCTTCCATTCTAAATAAGAAGCATTTTTACAAAAAAGTGCAGTTTTCTTTAGTATAAATTATTTGTAAAACAGATTAGATATGTTTATCTATTTTTTAATATGTATTTTTCTTTTTTAGTACTTCAGTTATAATCTTAATCTGATTCAGTGTTGCTTTAGCATATCATCAAGGACTGTTTAAAAAGTTATTGGTTAGAGACTTTCAGATATTTGTTACTGGGAACTAAAATTTTCAGAATGAAATCACCTTGATGGTCCATGAAATTAGAATTTTTTGCTTTTACTGACATTGTTGAAGACTTAACAATGAATTCTCTCTTTCAGGAAGTAAACGCACTTGAATGTGAAATTCAGTTGCTGAAAAACTTGCTGCATGAGCGAATTGTTCAGTATTATGGCTGTTTGAGGGATCCCCAGGAAAAAACACTTTCCATATTTATGGAATATATGCCAGGGGTAAGTTAGTACATCTTTTTGAAGATGCACATTCCATTTAAAATTATAGTTAATAAAAGAAAGACAAAAAAACGTAGATTATGAAATGTTAACCCTAGTTAAGAACATTTTGAAAGAGTTTTAAATTAGAGCTGGGTTATTATATTTTCTGTCCTCTTCATCTGTCTTTGTATTTTTTAACTCATTAATGCTGAAGTATTCTAAAGTAGGTTACAGACATCTTAACAGTCTATCTTGAGATTTCCTAAAATGCCCATTATAGCTGATATATTCACACCAAGTTCCAGTCTAGGATGATACATTACATTTAATTGTTATGCTCCTTAATTATCTCTCTCTTTTTAAACAGTTTTTTATAATTCTTAAAAAGAAAGAGAGACAAGGTCTCACTCTGCTACCTAGGCTGGTTTCAAACTCAGTGATTCTTCTGCCTTGGCCTCCCAAAGTACTAGGATTACTATCTAGAGCAGTCAGTTTGTACATGATACAGATTTGACTAAGAGAGGAGGATAGCCTGTTAAAGAGTCTTCACTCTCAGGATCTGGAAGAATTTGAAAAAAAAAAAAAAAAAAAACCAAAAAACTCTCATGGATTTCTCTAATTGCATTCTTGTGGATTTTGTTTTTTTGTTTTAAATTTTTCATATTTTTAGTTATATGGAATGCTTCACAAATTTCCATGTCATCCTTGCACAGGGGCTGTGCTAATCTTCTCTGTATCATTCTAATTTTAGTATATGTGCTGCCGAAATGAGCATGTGGATTTTAATTTGTTCTTTTATCCCTTTATTTATTATAAACTCCAAGTTAGATCTAAGGTCTAAATTAGATTCACATTCAACCTTTTTTTATTTGATACATCATAGATGAAGCTATGCATCCTATCAGGAGCCAGTTTCTGGTTATTCTCGTTATTCCACTGTAGCAGTGCAAAGACCAACCATTAGATGAGGGTGATTGACATATTGATTCCTGCACTGCAAAGTTTTGTTTTTTCCTGCAGACCAGAAAGTAATATGAGATATAGCAGTGGCACATATGAATAGCCCGTTCCTTTTCAACCATCCACCTAATGTTTTTAGCCCTGATTGATAGTCATCACTATAGTCTGTAATTTCATTAGGAGTTATAAAATGTGATTTGTGACATCTGTCATTATGTATATTTTATTTTTTAATAAGTACATCTAGTACTAATGATTTTCAAGGTGGTGATTGATATGTTTACTCATGTAAAAATACATGTATTTCCATAATTTTTATTTTATTTATTTATTTTTGAGATGGAGTTTCGCTCTTGTTGCCCAGGCTGGGCAATGGCATGATCTCAGCTCACTGCAACCTCTGCCTCCTGGTTCAAGAAATTCTCCTGCCTCAGCCTCCTGTGTAGCTGGGATTACAGGTGCACACCAGCACACCCAGCTAATTTTTGTATTTTTAGTACAGACGGGGTTTCACTGTGTTGGCCAGGCTGGTCTCAAACTGCTGACCTCAGGTGATGCACCCGCCTCAGCCTCCCAAAGTGCTGGGATTACAGGCATGAGCCACAGCTCCCGGCCGTAATTTTTATTTTTTGAGATGGAGTCTCGCTTTGTTGCCTAGGCTGGAGTGTAGTGGTGCGATCTCGGCTCACTTTAACCTCTGCCTCCCGAATTAAATCATTTCTCCTACCTCAGCCTTCTGAGTAGCTGGGTTACAGGCACCCGCCACCACGCCCAGCTAATTTTTTGTATTTTTAGTAGAGACGGGGTTTCACCCTGTTGGCTAGGCTGGTGTTGAACTCCTGACCTCACGTGATCCACCCGCCTCAGCCTCCCAAAGTGATGGGATTACAAGCATGAGTCACCATGCCCGGCCGATACCTGTGTGATTTTTGTATTTTTAGTAGAGACGGGGTTTCACCCTGTTGGCCAGGCCGGTCTTGAACTCCTGACCTCAGGTGATCTGACTTCCTCAGCCTCCCAAAGTGCTGAGATTACAGGCGTAAGCCACTGTGCCTGACCTCTTCTGTATAATACTACAGGTAGAGACACAGTAGACTGAACAAACAAGCCATGCTGAACTGTAGGTGTCAGTAGTTGACTGGGCACCCTTGCTCCTTTCCATATGTGTGGTTTACAAGTTTGGGTCCACAGAATTGCAAAATGCTCTCCCTCCAAGGATGGCTCATAAACAGTGGAAAGGACAAATGGTTAAATCTGTAAAATCCAAGGATTTACTTTCATATGACAGAGTACACCGTTTACCAAAATTCAAGGAAAGGCAGAAACATTCGGATGTATTTTCCTGTCGAAAAAGAGATTTGTCCCTCAGGAAGCATTTTATTTCTGTCTTTTAAAGGGATTATTAATCAAACTTGTACATGGAATCACTAGGGAAGCTTTTTCAAAATTCAAATACCTGTTCCTCACTTCAGACTGATTCAGCTTTCTCAGAGATGGCACCTTATCCTGCCCTAAAAAACACTTGAGAAAATCTGAAGTTCTCCTTTTGTGTATGTTCTCATGTTTTGAACTCGAGTGTTGAGTTTTTTCTTATATAAAGAAAAAACTTTAAAATCTCATATATGTTCTTTCTAGTTACACCCATTCCTTTTCCTGAGAAAATCAGATGTCAATAAAATACTTTAAAAACAGAGTAAGAACAAAATAAATAAAATTCAAGTAGGACATGCTTAGACGAGTGAGATGAGAATTCCTGCCCTCTTTACCAATAAAGATTTAATAGCAGTTTTCATTTCAAACCATATACAGTAGTTTTTGTTGTTGTTTTCTCCTAGGGTTCAATTAAGGACCAATTAAAAGCATATGGCGCTCTTACCGAGAATGTGACTAGGAAATACACCCGTCAGATTCTGGAGGGTGTCCATTATTTGCATAGTAATATGATTGTCCATAGAGATATCAAAGGTAAGTAATGAGGTATTTTCTATTTTAAATAGACAGTTCTTTGTGAATGTGAATGAAACAAGTGATATGGATAAGACATTTAACATTAATTCATCTATCTCTGAAACAGGGAAACAGTTCTCTTGCTTTCTTGTGAACTGCATCAGTGTTTTATCACACCAGGCCTGTCTCCCCAGATGGGTAGCTCTACTGTGGGGGCTCACAGAATCAGTAAAGTTTAAGAGACCGTACAAGTGAGATCATGTTTCATACATATTGCATAGGCATTAGGATAGGTTGGCCAAGAGTAGGAACCCTGCTGCCGGGTGGCCTGATTTGGATTCGGGCTTTATCCACACTGTGTGACCTTGGACAAGTTACTCAGTCTCTCAGTTCCTCTTTCTTAAATGATGGAGATAATAGTATCCAGCTCATAGGATTCTCTAAAGGGGTAAATGAGTTAATGCATGCAATATGCTTAAAGTAGTGCCTGATACCTAAAAAGCTCTTAAAAGTTAGCTGTGATGACATACTTTATCTTGAGATCAAATTTGAGCACAGAGGAATGGATGTCACTAGCTAGGGAAAGAATGAAGAGAGGGGGAGAAAAGAACCCCCAACTGAGCTCTGATGAACTCCAGCTATGTCAAACTGACATTAAAACTCAAAAACTCAACCGTTTTCAGGGATAAAGGATGTAGGTAGATGTGTGAAGTCACACAGAAGCAAGTGGTGGGGATAAGTACAATTTAAAAATGCTTCAAAATCTATACTACAAAACATACCTGGAAGTTTGGTCCTGTAAAGGTAGGTTGTAGCCCCAAATTTAGACATCACTTTATAAATCGATCAATAAAAATAAAAATAATAAATAGTGACATGATGGTGCATGACTGTAGTCCCAGCTACCTGGGAGGCTGAGGCAAGAGGATCGCTTGAACCCAGGAGTTCAAGTCCAGCCTAATGTAGTGAGATCCCATTTGTTAATAAACAGTAATGTGCCACATAATGATGTTTCCACATCATTATGGACCAGATATACAACAGTGGCTATACCATATAGACTAGGTGTGTAGCAGGCTATATACCATTTAGATTTGTGTAAAACACTCTATGATGTTTGCATAATGACAAAATTGCCTAACAATGCATTTTTCAGAATGCATCCCTATCATTAAGCAATACATTACTGTAAATATGTATGTGTACACGTTTGTATTTGCGTGTATAAAGATACTATTCATTGATTTTGCTGGGGACTCTTATGAGCTCCCAGGCTTTCACTTCCCCTTTGAGGTGTGGCACATCCTAATTATGGCCATATTCAGACCAACGAGAACATTCCTAACCAGTTCTGGTGATGGAGTCGAATGCAGAATGCCTAAGCCAGATCACATATGCTAGAATGGGACTTAGAGTAAGTCTGAAAAGATGGGGACATTGCTCATGAGCTATGCATCTTAGGCAGACCTCAGTCGTTAAGTATGAAACCTGATAGCTTAAAGAACCTCATAGAGAAGTTATTCAGTTAGGAATAATGTCCATTCAAGCCAGCTTCTCGTTAGCCCTCACAATGAGGCAAGGTAAAGGAGCTGACGGAGCTACCTGCTGAGTGGATCTTCTTCAAACTTTGCCAGAAGTGAGGAGTCATCCTGGTCAAATGAGGAGGTTGGAAGTAAGCTGATTTTAAAGCATAGGGCAAATATATTGATAAGAGAATAAACGTAAAATATAAAATTGGATGTGCAATATGATCTTAAGGTTGTAAAATTCAGGTATGACCTAGAAGGAAGATTTCCATATGATTGATGGTGGTTATCATCAAGTGGCAGGATGAGTGATGGTCTTTTTTTTTTTTTAAATAGATGGAGTGCAATGGTTGTTACCCAGGGCTGGAGTGCAATGGTGCGATCTTGGCTCACTGCAACCTCCGCCCTCACCCTGGGTTCAAGCGATTCTCTTGCCTCAGCCTTGCTAGTAGCTGGGATTACCGGCATGTGCCATCACACCTGGCTCATTTTGTATTTTTAGTAGAGATGGGGTTTCTCCATGTTGGTCAGGCTGGTGTCAAACTCACGACCTCAGGTGATCCGCCCGCCTTGGCCTCCCAAAGTGCTGGGATTACAAGTGTGAGCCACCACTCCCCGCCTTTGTTTGTTTTTTTCGTTTTGAGTCAGGGTCTCCCTCTGCCATCCAGGCTAGAGTGAAGTGGTGCTATCATGGCTCACTGAAGCTTCAACCTCTTGAGTTCAAGCCAGTCCTCTCACCTCAGCCTCCCGAGTAGCTGAGACTACAGGCACACACCACCATGCCCAGTTAATAAAAATTTTTTCTTTTCTTTTTTTTTTTTTTTTTGTAGAGATAGGGTATTGCTATGTTGCGAGGCTCCCATATACTTTTTCTGTATTTCTCAAATTTCCAAGAGCAACTTTTAAATCGTAAGAGAAAAGGAAGATGATTGGTTTTCAGTTTAGACCCATGAAGTCATAATGAAACCTAGGATGAAAATGAATTGATTATGTTGCTAGGGAACCAACTCACTATTTCAAAAACTAGTTGCTCTCTTCTGCCTTTTTTTTGTTCTGTTTGTATTACAAACTAGACCACTGAAGACCAAATAATGGATGAAAGGAAACTTATCTTCATAGAAGTATTTTGGCTAAGAAGCGAAGAAAGAATAATGAACAGATATTGGCATTAAACAGTAATAGCTGCTGATATCACTTAAATAGAGATCGTCTAGAATACAACATTATCTATCTAGTTTTGTTCCTCAGTTCCCCAGAAATTGAACCTGAATCTGATCAAGCCTCCAAATTTGGTTACGGAATTATGTAATATACATATAGGACAGATGAGCGTGTTAAAATGATTCTTTGGGATGCAGTCAGCAAAATCTAGACCATGAGAAAGCTATAGGCAGACAACTTAGTTTCTTCATAAGTTGCAAAGAAAAAAGAAAAGGAGATTGGAGGGAACTTTAGGAAAGACTTAGAAGATTTATCAGTGACTCCCAATATATGGACTTCATTTGGATTCTGGTTTTTTTAATGTAACAAATTGAATACCGACTATATATTTGATAATATTAAGAAGTTATTGTTCATCCTCTTGGGTGTGATAAGAGTCCTTATCTTTGAAAGATATGTACTGAACCATTTGTTCATCACGACATCTTGAATATGCTTCAAATCCTAGAGAGGGGAGGAGGAGTGGTTGGCAGTATGGCTGGGGCAGGGTTGTCCAGATGGATGTTGAGGCTGGGTGGTGGCTGAGCATGCTGCTCTACCTTTGTGTATGTCTGAAAAGTCTCCTTAATAACTTACTTTTGACACATCCAAAATAAGTTTTTAGAAACTTATGCTGGAGCCTGGCTACCCATGTTCTCTTCAGCCCTTCTTCTGGGTAAGCATTGGTTCAACATTGGTGATTCCTCCCCAGAGACAGTTTCCCTTGTCTGTGACCTGCCTTGGACTGTTCCTTCCCCAATCAGAGCCCTGCTTGTAGCCAGTAAAAAATGGGCTTTGTTGTCTTTCCACTGGTTAAGTATTCTAGAGATGGTGGCTTTTTTGACAGTCTTTCTTAAAGTATTGGATGGTAGGAAATGTTAGACAGTGCTCTTTTAGAAGATCACTAATGTCATGGCATGTTTACACTTAAGGTGTGTAGAGAATGAACTCTGGACTGTCCTCTGGAGAGAGGCTTCAGGGAACCATCATTGACTAGACTGGGGAATTTTTGGGGGAACAGAAAGACAGGTACAGAAGCCCCATGATAGGAGTGGGGTCTCTTTATCCTCTCCAGTCTGTAAGGTAGCTTTTCTCCACTATTCATTCTCCTTAGAGATCATTTTTTCAGAAAAGGGTAAGAGAACCAAGAAAATGAATCTCTTTGTAATATAAAATAAGGTTAAGGTTATGGAAGACTTAAGAAATGAAGTAAAATTTTAAAATTAAAATAATTAAAATTAGATAATAAAATAAATGGCTTATTTAAGAATAGGTAAAGAAAAAGTTAAAAATGAGAAGGTCCAAAGTAACGAAGGTTATGTGGAGAAAAATGAGAAGCGAAATGATTTATAAAAGACAGAAACTAGATTTATAATCCCAGAAAAAATACAGAGTTTTTAAAATGATAAGAGTGAAAATAGAGAATAAAAAACAAATTAGCCTAGTGCCCATAGCTTGGTTTTTTGTTTTGTTTTGTTCTGTTTTTTTGTTTTTGTTTTTTTTTTGAGACAGAGTCTCACTTTATCACCCAGGTGGGAGTGCAGTGGCATGAACTCAGTTCACTGCAGCCTTAGCTCTCTGGGCTCAAGTGATCCTTCAGCTCAGCCCCCAAGTAGCTGGGACTACAGGCTCACACTACCATGCCCAGCTAATTTTTTTGTATTTTTTGTAGAGATAGGGTTTCACCACGTTGCTTAGGCTGACCTCGAATTCCTGAGCTCATGCGATCCACCCGCCTTTGCCTCCCAAAGTGCTAGGATTACATGTGTGTGCCACTGCACCTGGCCGATGATCTTGTTTTTTTATACTATTCTCCACTAAAAGGAACTAGGCCTCCTTGAGAAATGGCTGATTTTAGGACTGGTGCAGGAAATATACAAGATGAGCCTGGAGCATCTTCGAGTGCCGGAAAGCAAGAAAGTGCTCAAAAACAAAAGCAAGAATACAATGATGGGGGTATGGCAAAGGGACACAGAGCCAGTGGAAAGAAGCTCCAGTGGCTGAAACTGATAAATAGCAGGAGAATAAAGTAGTACTGGATTATAACCCAGTGTATAAAACAAATCTCCATGTTCATAGTGATGTAAATGAATGATTTAATAAATATGTGGGAGAGGGGAGACAAATCTCTTCTGCAGCATAACTCTAAATAATTTATGTAGCTACTCATCCTGAGCATAACTCTTTACTCCTTAATTGTGGGCTGTGCGTGGCAAATTTCTTCCAAAGTATGGAAAGGGTGGGGGACAATGACTTTACAGTGGAGAACCTGACAAACACTATCTCAAGCCAGGTGGTCAGGGTCAGCATCAACAATGGTGTTGACAGTATGTGCCTTTAATATCATATGATGAGAATGGCAGTTTACCTGTGATCTTCCCCCAAAAAACTTACAACCCCCATTATGAGAACATGGGACAAATCCTAATTGAGGGACATTCTACAAAAACCTGACCCCAGTACGCCTCAGAAAAACACATGTCATCAAAAACAAGGAAAATTTGAGAACGTATCCCCCCTAAGAGGAGCCTGAGGGGACATGATGACTAAGTATGGCATGGGATCCTGGTTAGGATCCTGGATCCAGAAAAAGAGTATTAGGGAAAAACTGAGGAAATCTAAGCAAAGTATGAACTTGGCTAATAATATTTCAATATTGGTTTATTAATTGTGGCAAATGTACCATACTATTAGTAATAGAGAAACTGGGTGTGGGGTTATATGGGAGCTCTCTATACTATCTTTGCAATAATTCTGTAAATCTGAAGCTATCTAAAAAGTTTATTATAAAAGCTAATGAAATTTTAAATGAAAAGCTCAAAGCCTATCATTTAAAATATTAAAAATTGAGATGTAAAATTAATATAAAGCAAGATTCAGTATTAAGAAAACTCTAAAATATAAGGTAACTAAATTTAAGTAATAGAGGGGGAAAATGCTTTTGATTATGAAGCACCCTAAGGAAGTTTCTGAGAAAAGGCTGGCTTCTAAGGGAAATAAGTTTCAGCCATGGGCTTCCTGCTTTATGACAGAGAAACTGGGGGCGTTCTTGGTCCTTCACTGAGCTTCATTCTTAGCCCTTTTCGCCTTTCTCCTCCTCATCACCCTCACCTCCAACCTGCACCAGTCCTTTTCAGTAGAAACGTCCTAGGTCCTAAACACACAGCTGACCTAAAAATGTAGTGTTCTTGCAGCAAATCCTTAATGAGCACCACCTGTGTGACTAGGATTATGCCAGCTACTGCCAGAAGATGAAAAGCAGCCTAACTTTGGGGAAAAATAGAAGAGTCTATGAAGTAATTCTGTGCCATTGTTCTTTTATACTATATTCCAGACGGCCAATAAAATTAATGAAATGAGGCAATTTCTTGTTTTTAGGGGCAAATATCCTGAGAGATTCAACAGGCAATGTCAAACTAGGAGATTTTGGGGCCAGCAAACGGCTTCAGACCATCTGTCTCTCAGGGACAGGAATGAAGTCTGTCACGGGCACACCATACTGGATGAGCCCTGAAGTCATCAGTGGAGAAGGCTATGGAAGAAAAGCGGACATCTGGTAGGTTTTGATGTGAAGTTTGCTTGAAAACCATCTGCCGCCTTATGTATTTCCACCTGGGACTGAATTACTGAGGCAGATGTAAATGATCTTTTGTACTTCCAAAATAGGATGTAAGAATTGCAAAGATTAACACTGTATTAATTATGCCTTATTGAGGCTTATAATTGATTAAATATTTAGAATCCTTGAACCTGTCCTCCATTCTTTTTTTTTTTTTTTTTTTTTTGAGACAGAGTCTCACTCTGCCGCCCAGGCTGGAGTGCAGTGGCCGGATCTCAGCTCACTGCAAGCTCCGCCTCCCGGGTCCATGCCATTCTCCTGCCTCAGCCTCCCGAGTAGCTGGGACTACAGGCGCCCGCCACCTCGCCCGGCTAGTTTTTTTTTTTTTTTTTTTTGTATTTTTTAGTAGAGACAGGGTTTCACTGTGTTAGCCAGGATGGTCTCGATCTCTTGACCTCATGATGCACCCGTCTCGGCCTTCCAAAGTGCTGGGATTACAGGCTTGAGCCACCGCGCCCGGCCAATCCTCCATTCTTTAGGAAGGATTTTATCGTGAGCAAACCTCAGCATTAAAAAGCTTTTTGCTATTACAGAAGTACATAGTTACTTTGTTTGTCTAAAGACCTTTAAAAGTACTTCATCTTTGTTGTCAGTGTCTTATAATTCATTTAATCTTTAATTCTTTTATAATTTTAAGTTAGACCATGAAATGACCATTTTCTACTTCCCACCCAGAAAAGACTTTAACAGACGTTCATTTTAGGCACCTGAAGGCAACTGATTTCTAATGCTTATATTCTTTGTAAGATAAAGACAAAAATTATTTTTAATGTCAGGTTAGAAATTATATAAAACAAAAATAATAAGATGAATAATGTTCTTTGCCCAACCGTTTGAATTAAGTGATAGTCATTAAATTGTTGTTTTAAATTGATTTTTATGTTTAAATTACAGTTTTATGAAATGGTAGAACTTTTTAATGAAGCTTTGAATTTGAAGTTAAGTCATATTTAAATATACATGGACTTAATGCCTGTTTCTCATTTTCTAGCTAACTGGCTTTCTTTCATGTTATTGTTTGTGTAATGTATTTCTTTTTGTTTCTTTTCAGGAGTGTTGCATGTACTGTGGTAGAAATGCTAACTGAAAAGCCACCTTGGGCTGAATTTGAAGCAATGGCTGCCATCTTTAAAATTGCCACTCAGCCAACAAACCCAAAGCTGCCACCTCATGTCTCAGACTATACTCGAGATTTCCTCAAACGGATTTTTGTAGAGGCCAAACTGAGACCTTCAGCTGATGAACTCTTAAGGCACATGTTTGTGCATTATCACTAGCAGCCAGTAACCTCTCCTGTGCCTCTACCTAGCTCCCATCTATTCATTCACCTTCTCTCTGACTGCACTTTTCTTTTTTATAAAAAAAGAGAGATGGGGGAGAAAAAAAGACAAGAGGGAAAGTATTTCTCTTGATTCTTGGTTAAATTTGTTTAATAATAATCTAAATTTTTTATATTTAATCTTTTTTTCCCTTACAAGAACTTGAAACTTTTTTTTAAATTTTTATAATGTACTGATGTGGTTCAGAGAGCTAAAGCACTTTAGTACATAGTCACTCTTTGTAGTACAAACAAATCATTTGGAATACCTAAAGATTGTAGAGTCATTCCCTCTATCACTGACACATCAGTGGTGATGGGAAGACATGGAAAACAAGGAGAAGAAAATGATGTATAATTTGTAGTTTTTAGTGATAGTATTTAAAATATATCCTCATTTGTGGGGTTGAGCCCTAAACTTTAGTTTACGGTAGGTACTCAACCTAAAGAATATAGGTTTCTTCTTATATCTGTATTCTTTAGATCCTAACCTCTGTCTACCAACCTTTTTGCTCAGTAGGAGTCTTGATAGAAGATACGCATCTCTGAGAGGTATGTTTATTTGTTAATCCTAACCAGTATAATAAGCAAATACACTTTAATAGATCCATGTTACTGGAATCTGTAAACTTGAGGGATAGCTTTCTGCTTACACACACACACACACACACACACACACACACGGAAAACCTTTTATTTTAAAGTCAAGTCGTGAGCAAATTGAAATAAAAGACAAAAGGAGATCGTTCTTATCAAATGTGTGAGCAGTAGAAGAGACCACATTTGCCAGTCAATAGAAATAATGAAAAAAATTAGGTGTTTAGTGTATTTTAAACTTGTTTTACTTGAGGGGGACGTCCCAAAATTAAAGGAATGGAGAAATAATCAAAATCATGTATACCATCTTCTATTTCTAGCTCCTGATTCCCCATAGATAACATTCCTTAGGAACGAAGAGTTCAATTAGTAATATTTATGTGTTATGTAGGGAGATGAAACCCTTGTTCTTAGGATCACAGAATACTAAAGCACCTCCAGAAAAACAGGTATCATGTGAAACAGTGGTTGCCAAAAGTGGAGCGAGGATAATTTCACTAGGCATTTGGCAATTCTTAGAGACATTTTTGGTTGTCACAACTGGAAGGATACTAGTGGCATGAATTGGGAGAGGCCAGGGATGCTGCTAAATAGACTATAATACACAAGGAAAGCAACCTCACCCCTCAAAGAATTACCCTGCCCAAAATGTCAGAAGTGCTGAGGTTGAGAAACCCTGATGTAAAGATCAGTCCCAGTTACAAACTGAAAACAGCTGTTTACAAAGCAGTACATGCAAGAAAGGAAAGGAAATTTCAAAGAGAAAGTGATGTAATGCAAATTGAGGATTTTACAAGATCAGCTACTGCTGCTTAAGTCAAGGGTGAATGATCTCAACAAGCAGCAAATAGCAGTCACTTTACCAGCTGCATATTGCACCCACCTAGGTAACTCTTCATTTTAGGAACAAACTGAATTGGAACACTGAGCCTTTTGAACTTAGCCATCTCTATATATTCTTTCCTTAGAATTCATAATTTTAGGCAAAAAAAAAAAAAAAAAAAGCTTATCAAAACAAAGTTTTAACTACTAATGGGAAGGTTAAAAAGCTGCCAGGTATTTCTAGTACAATGTATCCACTAACAGCAAGGACATTATTAAATGGAACAAGACAGCTGGGAAAGGCCCCACTATCTCTTAATAGAATTGTGCTACTATAAAACATGAAGATATCAGTAATTTGGCCACTTGCAGTTTTTTTCAGCATGTTAAAGCAAGTGCTAAGTACTTTATTTTTAAAGGTCTAGAAAACAATAGTCTTCCTGGAGGCCCCAAAATCCCTTTCATGGGATTCATAAGGGACTCAGGTATTCTTATTTTCTGCCAAAAGGTGTGCTTATTTAGGGAGTCTTTTAAGATACTTTGTTTCTGAAGTTAGGTAGATCTTGGTTTACTGTGCCAAGGTCCTACCTAGCATTCCCTATAGGAATATTTGAAATTCCACTAGCTAGTCTAAGAAGTCAAAGCACAAAATTAGTTGTCAACGCTTCTCTCATACTCTTAAAATTGAAGCAGTTTGCAGGGAAGAACAAGAATGAGGTGCCCCTGCCTTGGTAAAGCGACTGCCAAATCTTGTTCTAGAAACAATCCCCAAGTGTGTGGATCTATTATAATTTCTTTATCTTTTATGAATGAGGGCATCTTTTCTACTTGAGCAAGATCATGGTCTCTGGACCAGTGGGCTTTTCCTTCATATCTGTCTTGTGTAGTTGTGCTTTTCCTTTGGCTCATTTTTGGTCTGTCAGGGTAACCAGCAGTGCAGAATATAAGACAAATGCTCTTTAGCGAGAAATCCGGTGAGACTGTAGAACCCAGAGCAAAACTGTTTGTTTTTTTTCAGTCTCTGTTTTCTTTTCTAAATGCTATAGAAAATAAAGGCACCTGAAAAGAAACTACTACTTTAACACTGCTGCGGAAGGCCTTTGCTTTATAAGACAAATATTATTAGCTATGGGAAAGTAATGTTCTTTATGTAAAGACTTAAAAATAGACAAATAGTTTACAGAGTTATTATATAAAATATGATGTGAATTTATTTCAAACAAGTTGTGAAGGTACCAAAAACCACAATAAAAGTTAATATATATAAAAACTACTAGAACAAAAAAGCTTGAAGGTGTGGGGGTGGAGGGTATGGAAGACCAAAAGTAAATTTAAAAAAGAAAGTTTTGAAAGGAAATAGCTTCATTGGGGAAGTTAAAATATAACACTCCGTTTTTTTTTTCTTCTTCTTCTTTCTAATAATGGTATGGATCAACGAATGCAATTTGAACTTTTTAAGATAACTCTACATGTGTTTTGTTTCTTAAATGCACAATTGATTCTTCTATACTGTAATGCTTCTTTGCTGACGCTGGAAAATGGTCAGACTGCTGACTTTGTGCCTTTAAAATGCATTCTGCTTTGACAGTGGCAGACTTTTTGGTGCTGGAGAAGATTCACTAGCAGTCTTATATGTGCTTTTCAGGAAATATCTTTCTACTTAAGGCCTTGAGAGATTCAAAGTGGCATGACTTAGGCTTGGACCAAATATAAGATCTTTTACATTGCAAACAAAGTGTTGTATTGAATAAAAGGGTTAAAAAATATTATAATGACTAATGGAAATTTTAATGGGTTGGTAATTATTTAAAATGTATTTAAAATTATACAGACTGAAAATTTCAGTATGAATATCTTGAAAATTTTCAGCTCTTTTCCTTGTTTACAAAACATCTTTCTAACTTAAAAAAATGACTATTGCCTTAGAAAGTTTTAAAAGGCACAGTTACCCTTACATAATATATATGAATTAAAATATTAATGCATTTGCTGAACTATAAAAGAAAATTTTAAACCTTAATTTCAGAGTAAATTGAATTGGCTTTCACTTGAGAGTCTTTACCTTATTCCCAATAGAAACTGCATTAAAAAGATGAAACTATTTCTTTCGATTAAGTTTCTGCTACTCCAGTTCTTATATATGTCAGATCTGCTCTGTAGTATTTCTGATGGAGCTGTTACAAGATATATGAAATCACTTAGAAAATAAAATCAGATGTGAATAGTTTAGCAGGATGACCAAGCCAGATGTAGACTCCTTGGTCTATGGCAAGGTTCTGTGCCAGTGATTTTATTTGGAGTCTGGGAACTGATAGCTTGATATAAAATCACCTGGTGTCAATTAAATATACAAATCTGTCTTTTTTAATAGAACGAATCTTCTTCATTTGTTTATTCAATAATTGTAACTTACTATGTCAGGTACTAAATTAACATCCTTATTAAGGAGGTCACAATCTAGGAACATGGGCAAGCAGTTACTTACTTTATGGCATACGCTAACTCTGAAAGTTCAGCAATGATGTTTTAAAATGTTATTTTTTATTAAGTAAGGGAAAAGCAATTTTAGGTAATCATTGGCTGTTATAAACTGAAATGTCATTGACAACAGGGATTAGAGTAAAAGTGTCCCCAAACTGGAGGGATCACCTCCCCAACCAGGTCACATAGCATCTCTCTCAGGACCCCCTCTTACTGCAAAACCCAGCCTCTACTCAACAGTTCCGGTGATAGGAAGCATTTATTCCATAATAGTGGTTTTTTGTTCGTTTTTTTCTCCCAGTGTCTCTTTTAAAGAAAACATACTTTATTTTGGTCTAAATTGTGAAAATACCCAAAACATTTGATAGAAATCGAACTCTGTCAACAGTGTTATTTATACTAAGATCAGGACAGTTTCTTGAGATCATACTGTTTTATTACTAAGTTTGGCCTTTGTTTTACAAATGTAATGTTCATATTTATTTGAATTTTAAGATTGGTTAAATGTTAATGAAAAGCAATCCAATTGTTAATTTTTAGTAGTGCCTTTTCTCTGTATGCCTTAATTTTATTTTATATTAATAATTCAAGTTACCCACCAAAATGAAGATTTTTTCCAAAATCAGTAGGCTTCACAAGTTCATTTGGCCTTAGACTGTGTATTGGTCCTTAAATGTTTCTTAATGCCTGCCTCCTCCTACCCTTTTCTACCTCCTTTTTTTTAAAATAAATAATAAATGTTAGGAGAGAAACATTAGGATTTGTCTGTGATAGACACGGTGCAGCTTCCACTAGACATGAATTCCCAATAAGCATAGAAAGAGGTATTCTCGTTCTAAAGAGACATGTAAATGTTTTCTGGGTTGAATACTTGATTTTCAGTCACATTGGCACTGTCCAAGTTCTTGGTATATTATTACAGTTCAGTTATGATTTTCATGGTAGAGTCACAGTACTTATTTTTGCCCTAAAGAGTCATTCACATGGTTTACAGATGTTGAGGCAATGAGACAGGACAGTGAGTAGGAAATCCAGGGATAGCAGATTCTAGTCCTTAATTCTCAGCTAACATTTTAGGTAATAGTCTAAGTTACTTTTCTGTGAAGTGTGTGCATGTGCGCCTGTATGTGTGTGTGTGCGTGTGTGTGTGTGGTGTTGAGTTGGAGGCAGGGGTAGGAAGGAAGAAGGGGAAAGGTATGAGTGTTCAATTTAGCTCAGTTTCTGGTTTTGGAAGAACAACTCAAATGTATGACCTACTGATGATACACAGTGAGTGTAGTCATCCTTGGGTAGGAACACCAGTACATTTTCCACAAGTAGCTAGTATAAATGATTGTATAATAATTGATTATAAATTGCCATACTCTTGGTTGCTAAAAGTAGATTAAAACTCAATTTGTGTATATGTATAATAATCTTATATATAATTCTTAAATAGAAAGTAATTGATTTTACATAGTTCTTCCTGAACTTTTTGGAGCTGAAATTCTGCCAAATATTACCAAAATAAGCTTCCTTAGCTTACCAAGTATTCACAAGGAAATTCTCTTATACCTCTTTTTGGTTGGCTAGGGGAAGCATGCTATGAAGCAGTTGTTCCTGCTTCATAGTTGTCTTTGGCTTGGCTTTGACTTCTGCCATGGTTTGGACGGGATCCCATGGTAGGTGTGGGAAGTACTGGCCTCCCATCTCCCCATACTCACCTTCCAGAGCTGTTGATGGAAATGAGCACTTGGGGGAGCCTAGAGATTCTTTTTTCAGTGGTCATGTAAGCATTCCAGGTTGAGCTTCAGAAAGATGAGGGAGGAGTCATAGCTATAGTAAAGAAAAGAATACATTTTATCTGTTGCCTGTTTACAGTCTCATAGAATTCTTCATACTTTTTATAATTGTGCATTTTAATTGACAGTCATATGGTATTTTTGTTAATAACAGCAAAGGCATTAAATCGGTACCATTGTTCCTTCTGCCTGATGACTTCTTGTTTGTAACACAATCTGTATTATCAGAATCACTTTAAACCAAAGCTTTTATATTCCCTGTACACATAGCCAAAATAATTAGCACTGTTACTTCTGTCCACTTGTAAGCTAATAGTATAAAAATTATAAAGCAGATACTAGTAGAATTTGTATTCTGGTATATCCTTCAAGGAAAAGGACAGGTGATCAGTGTTTGCATTTAGACGTGCAGAAGTTACTTCCACTGTTGAGGAACTGTGTAGACATGAATTTAAGCTTGTACATGTGCCAGTCTTGTTAATGTCACTTGACCACCAATGCACAAAGACAGACATTAACGTCTGATGCCTCAGGTTGATGGCGTACTTTCTTCCTAGCGTCTTAACATTTATGAACTTATGTTTGACTTGAGGGGCATTTCAGCAAAGCTGTGAGGAAAAGTAAGTTCCGGACTGATGTCTGCTTTGTGCCATAGACATTTTGGAACATAAGGAAGTATCTGCTTCCACTGTATGTGCAGGACTTGTCCCCACATAATTTCTGAATCCCTTAATGCAGTTGAGAACAGTAAAATTCATGACCATACCAAAAAGCACTTTTAAGTTCACTTATTTTTAAATATTCTTTTATAATTTATTTTTTAAAAGCATATGTAACTAGTGATGATTTTAGCATTAGCTTTACTTGGAGGAGAGAAGTAACAAAATTACATCTTAAACTCTATTAGATAGACTACAAAATGGATTTGATGTATTCTTACTTTTCCAAAGAATTTTTTCCATCTGGAATAAGAAGAGAGGATTAGTTGAAACATCTGAGCTGGAGAGGCTTATGGGCAAAAGGAAGTGCGCCAGACTCTTGCAATACATGCTATTCAATTGAAAGTACAGTGTCTAAGGATAAAAATACTTCTTTAAAAACCAATAATTGTTTTAATGCAATCTTAATTAGTAAGTGGTTTACATTTTTTCTATTGTTATTGGTTTTAAAATTTTGCTACCCTGAATTCTGAAATATTATAAGAGTTAATACCAAAAATACTTTTAATGTCTGACATCTCTTACATTTCACATGGTTCTTTTTATTCATTGTAAATAAAAGTAAACTTGGATAAATTTGAGAATAAACTTTGCGTTATTGCAGACTATGATTATCAATTTGTAAATTTACCCTTTGACATAATAATGTACATTTTTTAATGTAGCCATTAAAATCTCTATATTTAACCTATTGGTTTCTCTCTGTAAATGTTTCTAATCTCAGTTGAATGCTGGGCAGTTTATAATTATGTACAAAGAGTTTTTTTCCTATTAAGATTGACATTTTTGCACATTTTTGGAAATGTTTAATTTGTACACTGATTTACTACTCTGACCAATAATTGTTGATGAGTGTATGAGCGTCATGAATGTGTGCATTGAACTACTGTCTGTGTCTTTATGTTTTAACTTCTTTCAAGATGTAGCCATCAGTTACTGCACTGCTATTACTGACTTAAATGGACCTTTTTGCTTTTACAGACTATACTTATCTATGGTTCTTTGTTGAAGAACTCAGGAGTTCAACATTAATAGAAATTAGAAAATTTTATAATGTATTATAAAATCCATTACTAAGTTGAAAGTATGCTCTGTGTATCAGGGGATGTATGTTTGTGTGATTTTTTTTTTTCTGTCTGTAGGCACATGTATATATCCCAGTAAGTTCTTACTTTCATTTCATTTCTACATTTTTATGAACTTGTTTTATAAGGGTACTATTTAGTTGTGATAATTAAATATATATAAAAGCTTTCTGAGAGATTATTTACTATATGAATATATTTTCAGCTGGCTGATCAAAAGTATTTTTAAAATTTTGTTTTTAACCATTCAAAATGTATTTGTATTTTCAGAATTGAATGCAAATCATACTTAGAGCCCAATTAAAATACTCTTGCAAGAAAAAGCATTAAATTCTCTTTAAGAGAATTCTGTGAAATGCAAATTAAGGGAAAAATAGGTTTTAAGCAGTAGCAAAAACACACCGCTAAAAATGGCCTTTGAATTCTCAGAGCTATGGAAAAATGTGAGAAACTAAATTGTCTCGAGATGTCAAGATTTTTCTATCTCCAGTTGCTGTTGGCCTGTCCTACTGTTGTCTTTGAATATTTCCTGTATTCTACCCCAAAATATTTCAACTTTTAGTTTTTCTATCACTGGGCAAGGTCAGACTGGGTTTATAAAACAGTATATTGGCATATTGTGATTCTTTGTAATTGACTATAAATTGGTTTTGAAATGTCCAAACATCCATTGTGTGTCTTTATATTGTACTGTGTGTTTTAAGTAACTGGCAGAAAAAGAATTGGAAATGAAATTTCCAATCAACGTTGTATTAAAGAAAACTTTGTTTTAAATATGCGGTACCATGTAAAATTACTCATGTTAGGAATAAAGTCCACTGTTGAAGTTGAATGTCACTAAGTTTATGATGTTAAAAGGAACCGGTGTGATTAGGAAAACCTTCCAGAAGCCAGATATAGTGTGGTACGTGCCACATTTCATGCACATTTTGATTTTGTGTTGTCATTCAAAATTGTGCTTGTAAAAATGTATACTATTTCTGAGTTTTATAATTTCTAGGTACTTGTTTTTTCTTGCTGGTAAATAGCTTTTTTTAAAAATCTAATATAAAAGAAACCATGTTTATATTTTGTTAGTGATCAATGACTTTGTTTATATGGAAATTTGTATATTGTTGGCACACATTTTGTTTAGGTTTACGTGCATGAAGGCCTGCAATAATTAGCACAATGAAAATTGCTTTTTCTTACATGTTCATTTTTTTGAAAGATTGTGGTGCAAAGGCTTACTCTAAGTAACCTTCTGGACTATGGAATGAATATAAATGAATGGCACTTTGAGTGTTAATAAAGCTAATATTTATTTCCACTGTGATGGGTTTTTCCAGATCTATTCTTGGGCACATTTTATTTACAGTTATTCCCTCCTTGCTTGAGTTGAGCACTCTCTAGGAGACCAAGCACAGACAAATCTAAAAACAGTGAAACTAAACCAAATCTTTCCAGTATCTAAGTCTATAATGTTCCACCCAACTTGTAGTGTATCTTTGGCTGGACATCTTGATTACCTAAATCAGAACTAACGATGATTAAAAATAAACACAAACCCTACTATCAAACCTACTGAGTTTAAGGAACGGTCTCTCACATGGTGTTGGAGATTATTTATTTATTTGAGACAGAGTCTTGCTCTGTTGCCCAGGCTGGAGTGCAGTTGCGCCATCTCAGCTCACTGCAAGCTCTGCCTCCTGGGTTCCCGCCATTCTCCTGCCTCAGCCTCCCGAGTAGCTGGGACTACAGGCGCGTGCCATCACGTCCAGCTAAGTTTTTGTATGTTTAGTAGGGACGGGGTTTCACCGTATTAGCTAGGATGGTCTCCATCTCCTGACCTCGTGATCCGTCTGCCTGGGCCTCCCAAAGTGCTGGGATTACAGCCGTGAGCCACAGCGCCCGGTGGAGGTAATGTAACACTTTGCTATAGAGGGCAACTTAACGCAACCTCAGAATTGAAATCTCAAACTCAGAATCAGAAACCTCAGAATAGACCGGGTATGGTGATCCCAGCACTTTGGGAGGCCGAGGTAGGTGGACCGCTTGAGCTCAGGAGTTTGAGACCAGCCTGGGCAACATGGTAAAACCCTGTTTCTACAAATACTACAAAGATCAGCCAGGTGTGGTGGTACATGCCTGTGGTCCCAGCTATCCAAGAGGCTGAGGTGGGCAGGTCGCTTCAGCCTGGGGGAGAGGGTGCAGTGAGCTGAGATCGCACCACTGTGCTGCAGTCTTCATGACAGAACCAGACCCTGTCTTAAACTTCAGAATCTTGTATATCCTCTGATCCAGCAATTTATATCTAGGAATTAACCTGTGGAAATAGACTGTGAATGTTGTAAGTTGCATCTATAAATTTCAAACTTGAAACTCTAAATGTCCAACAATAGGGGCTATTGTAACAGTACCACAAATTGGGTGGCTTGTAATAAAACATTTATTGTCTCACAGTTATGGAGGCTAGAAGTCTGAAATCAAGGTGTGAGTAGGACCATGCTCCTGAAACCCATAAGGGAATCCTTCCTTGCCTCTTCCAACTTATTTTTTATATTTTAGAAATTGGGTCTCACTATGTTGCCCAGGCTGGCCTCAAACTTCTGGGCTCCCACCTCAGCCTCCCGAGTAGCTGGGACTACATGTGCTCCACAGCGTTGTGTCCAGCTGCTTCTTCCGACTTATGATAGCATCCCTTGGTTTGTGGCAGCATAACTCCAATCTCTGCTTCCATCAGCATGTGGTACTCTTTGTGTGTCTATCGACACAAATGTGTGTGCTCCCCTTTTTATAAGGGGACCAGTTACTGGATTAAGGCCCACCCTAATGACCTGATTTTAACTTGATTGCCTCTATAAAGACCCTGTTTCCAAATAAGGCCATATTATGAGGTAGTAGGGGTTAGGACTTCAAAATATCTTTTTGGGTCAGGTACAGTGGCTCACGCCTCTAATATTAGCACTTGGGGGGCCAAGGCAATGAACAGCTTAAGTCCAGCAGTTCAAGACCAGCCTGGGCAACATGGTGAAACCCCATCTGTACAAAAAATAATACAAAGAGCCAGGCATGGTGGCATGCCTGTAGTCCCAGCTACTTGGGAGGCTAGCAGGTCAAGGGTGCAGTGAGCCCAGATTGCACCACTGCACTCGTCTGGGCAACAGCAAGACCTTGTCTCGGAAACAAAAAGTAACTATTTGAGGGGCAGGGGACACAATTCAACCCACAGTCTGTCCTCTGGCCCCTAAAACTTCATAGCCTTCCCACATGCAAAGTATATTCACCCCATCTCGACGTCAACAAAAGTCAGTCATTCCAGCATCAACTCCAAGTCCAATATCATCTAAATATCAGTGCAAATCTCATCACTGAAATCATCCAAATCAATTGACTCTGGGTAAGGTTTCCTGGTGGAGCAAATTTCCTTTCTATCTATGAACCCATGACAGCAGTAAGTTATCTGCTTCCAAATTACAGTGGGATAGGCAGAGGATACACACATTCCATTCCAAAAGGCAGAAATGGGAAAGAAAAAGGCTTGCAGGTGCCAAGCAAGTATGACACCTAACAGGGCCAATGAGATAGGATTTTAAGGCTTGAGAATAATCCTCAATGGCTTGATGTTCTGTTCTCAGACCCACTGGGGCTGCAGTCCTACACCCTCGGAACTGAGGAGGTGGTGGCAGTGGGTTCAAACCCAAGCCTGTCCCCTTCAGTTGCATGGTGGTGGAAGCAGGCTCACTGGCCTCTGAACTGTCCCTGCCAATCCTTTTCCTACCTGTGGAATCCTGGAAGTCCAACAGCCTTCCTTCATTTCATCCCATCTATGTACCCCAGTCAAAACTGTCCAGGTTTCCGTGGAGATGGGTGATTGGGTCTATAAGCCACGCACCTAATCTCTTGCAAATAAATGGTTGTCCACATCCTTAGTGTTTCTCCAGAGCATACTTTGTCTCTCTCTCTCTCTTTTTTTTTTTTAAACAATGTGAGTACACTAAGAATGATCCAAATCTTCAAGTTCTGGTTCCTTTTGTTGAACAATTGCATGTTCAGTGTATCTCTTCTCACATTTCCCTATAAGCAGTAAAGAGAAAGCAGGCCTTTTTTTTTTTTTTTTTTTGAGATGGGGTCTTACTCTGTCACCCAGGCTGGAGTGCAGTGGCATGATCTCTGCTCACTGCAACCTCTGCCTCCTGGGTTCAAGAGATTCTCCTGCCTCGGCCCCCTGAGCAGCTGAGACTACAGGCGAGCGTGACATCACGCCCAGCTAATTTTTGTATTTTTAGTAGAGACGGGGATTCATCATATTGGCCAGGCTGGTATTGAACTCCTGACCTTATGATCCTCCGCCTCGGACTCCCAAAGTGCTGGGATTACAGGAATGAGCCATCGCGCCCGGCCCAGGCCTCACTTTTAACCATTACGTAGAAAATGGTTAAAATGTCCTAGCTTATCACTTACAAGTTCTACTTTCCACCCAACAGAATACAATTCAGGCAAGTTCTCTATCACTTGCTTCCCGTTTCAATAATGTATTTCTTCTTTCCATGTGAGCCGTCACCAGAATCACCTTTACTGTCCATATTTCTACCAAGGCTCATCAAGATAATAGAGGCTTTTCTATCATGCGCCTCAAAATTCTTTCAGTCTCTATCAATTACCCAATTCAAAAACCCCTTTCCCATTGTTAGGTATTTGTTATAGCAGTACCCTGTTTTCCATACCAAAAATCTGTGTTACGTTCTCCAGAGAAACAGAACCAAGAGGCCCACTGAGCAAACGACCGAGAGACATTTATTTTTAAAGAATTGGCTCACGCAATTGTGGGGGCTGGCAAGTTGGGAATTCAGGTAAGAGTTGATGTTGTAGTCTTGAGTCCAAAGACGGGAAACTCAGAACTTTCTATGTTGCAGTCTGGAGGCAAAATTCCTTTTTCCTTGAGAAACCTGTCTTTGCTCTTAAGGCCTTCAACTGATTTGGATGAGGCCAACCCACATTATTGAGGGTAATCTGCTTTATTTAGGCTGAGCCAGGAGAATGGCATGAACCCGGGAGGCAGAGCTTGCAGTGAGCCGAGATGGTGCCACTGCACTCCAGCCTGGGCAATAGAGCGAGACTCCGTCTCAAAAAAAAAAAAGGTTGCCCATGCTGGAGTGCAGTGGTGCAATCTCAGCTCAATGCAGCCTTTAACTCCTGGGTTCAAGTGATTCTCCCACCTCAGCCTCCCAAGTAGCTTAGACTACAGGCGTGTGCCACCATGCCGGGCTACTTTTTTTTGTATTTTTCGTAGAGATGGGGTTTCACCATGTTGGCCAGGCTGGCCTTGAACTCCTGATCTCAAGTGAGCCACCCACTTCAGCCTCCCAAAGTGTTGGAATTACAGGCGTGAGCCACCGTGCTCAGCCAAATTTTTTTTAATTAAAAAAAAAATTTCTTCCTTACCCATGGACTCAGGTCACATTCTCTCTCTCTCTCTTTCTCTCTTTATCAAATTTGTTTATTGCCCGCATCGCTTCATTAAAATTTAAGTTCCAGGAGGATAAGGCCTTTCATTCGCGCACTACGCAGGTGCTCAACACACAGTGTTTTCCTTCAGTTGTAAAGAAATGAAGGGCGGAGAACGCCTGCGGCTGGGTGGCAAGAGCTAACAGCTCTGCAGCCGCTAGCTCCCCGCTCTTCCAGCCCCCGCCATCACGGCGCCCAGAGGCGGGGCGCCAGAGGCGGGGCGTTGTGTGGACAACAAGGAGCTTCCGGATTGAGCCGGAAGTCCCCGACAGTGGATGCCGCGGCGGGCTTGTGGGAGCTTGGGCCTTCTCTGCTGCTGTAGCCATGGGCAAAAGAGACCGGGCGGACCGCGGTGAGACGTGGCGCGGGCACGCTCAGCCACGACTGCGCTCGCCGACCCTGCCCCGCGCTCTGCCTCGGAGCTGCTCCCGGCTTCTCCGCGCCGGCCGACCCTGCTGGCCCTCCCGCGCGCACCCGGTTGGGACAGGCCTTTGGGCGGGAGAGATGCTGGACCTGGGTGCAGCCCAGCGAACTCGGCCTGGGGGAGGCGGGTGAGGGGCGCAACGCCCGTGGGATGCTGGTGGCTCTTAGCTAGGAGTTTGCGGCGGCGGCCCAGGTGAAATGCTGCCCAGCGGTGCGGAGGGAGCCCTAGACTCCTGCTGGGCTTATTTGTATGTTGGTATCTTGCAGACAAGAAGAAATCCAGGAAGCGGCACTATGAGGACGAAGAGGATGATGAAGAGGACGCCCCTGGGAACGACCCTCAGGAAGCGGTTCCCTCGGCGGCGGGGAAGCAGGTGGATGAGTCCGGCACCAAACTGGATGAATATGGAGCCAAGGACTACAGGCTGCAGATGCCGCTGAAGGACGACCACACCTCCAGGCCCCTCTGGGTGGTAAGCATGCCCTTAGCTTGGGCAGGGCCCAGGAGTGTGCGGAGCGGCAGCTAAATCGTGGGCATTCTCAGAGTCAAAAGTGACATTCAGGCTACCGCCCCTAGAATTGGCCGGGAGAGAGCTTTCATCCACTCACCGTGCTTTCATCCACTCGGTGGAACGGCCCAGCAGTTGCGCACACGTGTGCCGGCCCGGCCTGGGCTTCCTCCGGCTCTAACCCCTCAGTTTACTCTCACTGCTTCCCCAGCCCTACCCCATGTAGTAAATCCTTTCATCTGCCGAATAAATAGCATTTATCATGTAACAATTTGTTTCCTCAAATAATGGAAGACATGTTCGGTAGCAAGCTTTTGCTCTACTTAAAATAATTAATGTTCTACATTTAGTTGAAATTTAGCCGAAAGGTAACTTGAGGATAGCCAGTAAGATGGGCTTTCTCTGTGCAGAATAGTGGGAAACAGCTGTTGACTTTGGAAACATTTTCTTCTATTTTTCTTTGCTCTTCTGTATCTGATTAAAGTAACAGGCCCCACGGTTGTCTGAAGGAGTGCTTGCAAGAATATCTGTGGTGTTGGGCAGCTTATTCTTTCTTGATAATGATATGGGCAAGAGTCCAGTCGTCTCTGCAACTCATGTTTCCTTGTCCATTTTGTCCATTTGGTGTCTCTCAGGCTCCTGATGGCCATATCTTCTTGGAAGCCTTCTCTCCAGTTTACAAATACGCCCAAGACTTCTTGGTGGCTATTGCAGAGCCAGTGTGCCGACCAACCCATGTGCATGAGTACAAACTAACTGCCTACTCCTTGTATGCAGCCGTCAGCGTTGGGCTGCAAACCAGTGACATCACCGAGTACCTCAGGAAGCTCAGTAAGACTGGAGTCCCTGATGGAATTATGCAGTTTATTAAGGCAAGTGGCAGCTGAGGTCAGCAATTCTACCTGCCCTGCCAGTGTAACAATGGGCATAGGTGCTCCATATTGTCAGCCTGTGGCAGCCATGAGAATATGCCATTCAGATTTCCTGTGGGGAGCATAACGAATGATTACCCCAGCCGCTACACTCTGGATCCAGCATTGTGTTCTGGGTGAGGCCACACTTCTCATGAGCTGCTCCCAGCCATGGGTATTAACACAGAGGGGCTACTAATTCAGGCCCATTGTAGCCAGGGAGAATTTGGGAATTGGATGTGTTCCCCTCAAATTCTGTCTTCAAAACCTAATACCCAATGGTAATGTAATTGGAGTAAGAAAGTAGTTAAGACTAAATGAGGTCGTCTGACACGATTAGCGTCCTTGTAAGAAGAGACACCGGAGCATGCTTTCTCTCACCTGCCCTCCTTGTCATGTCAGTACACAATGGGAAAGTGGTCCATGGAAAAGAGCCTTCACCAGAAACTGAATCGGGTGGTACCTTGATCATGGACTTTCGACCTCCACAGCTCTGAGAAAATACAGTTCTAACGTTGAAGCCACCCAGTCTGTGGAATTTTGTTATGGCAACCCAGGCTGACTAACACAGGTGGTAAACTCTGTCTAAAGCTAAGTATCTGCAAGAGACCAATAGTCAACAAGTTCCATGAGGGAAAGTCAAAAACAACTTCAGATGTTGTTTTTGACAAAACAAAGAGGGTTCCATGTGATTAATAGTTGAACATGCTGGGTTTCTTCTGAGAGATGGGTGAATGCCATTTAAGAGAGATGGACAGTGGCTTTCATTGCCTTTGGCTGATCCAAAGGGAGTCAGATTCAGACCTTGGGATCTGGAGTGGCAGAAGAGTACCGCAGGAATTCAGTATGGCACTGCAAGCAGTCCCAGAGAAGCTGCAGGAGTCCTGGAGAGAGCTCTCTTTTCCTGTGATGTGAAAGTATGCCCGGCCAGGCGCAGTGGCTCACTCCTGTAACTCCAGCACTTTGGGAGGCCGAGGCAGGTGGATCACCTGAGGTCAGGAGTTCAAGACCAGCCTGGCCAATATGGCGAAATTCCCGTCTCTACTAAAAATGCAAAAATTAGCTGGGCATGGTGGTGGGTGCCTGTAATTCTAGCTACTCAGGAGGTTGAGGCAAGACAATCACTTGAACCTGGGCGGCATAGGTTGAAGTGAGCTGAGATCTCACCATTGCACTCCAGCCTGGGCAACAGAGCGAGACTCCACCTCAAAACAACAACAAAAAAGAAAGCGTGCCCAAGGAGAGGACCTTGTACCAACACTGTGGCTATGCTCAGTCGTGGCTGCGAATTGCCTGCAGGGATGTAGGTGTTGGCACACTGCAGTGGTGGATCAGGGACAACAGCAGGGACAGGCAGCCCCTCAAAGTCTGGCAAATTTTTTTTTTTCTCTTTTTGAGACAGAGTCTTGCTCTGTCACCCAGGCTGGATAGCAGTGGCACGTTCTTGGCTCACTGCAACCTTTGCCTCCCGGGCTCAGGCGATTCTCCTGCCTCAGCCTCCCAAGTAGCTGGGATTACAGGCACCTGCCACTGCACCCAGCTAATTTTTATATTTTTGGTAGAGATGGGGTTTCACCATGTTGGCCAGGCTGGTCTCGAACTCCTGACCTCAGGTGATCCACCTGCCTTGGCCTCCCAAAGTGCTGGGATTACAGGTGTGAGCCACTGCGCCTGGTCTCAGTGGAAAATTTTTATTGTTGCCACACAGCCTCTGCTGTATTCCTTCCTAAAGGTGGTTGGGAACCTGGGAGGATTTAAGCTGTATTCTCTGCCATCAAGATGCTTACATTGTATTTGGGGAAATAGGAGCATTGGTGAAGAGGCTTTGCGTTTTGTTTAAGCAGCAATTACTGTGCACATACTCTGCAAGGAGTTGTAGTAATACTGGTGTGGTCTTCAGGCTAGGGTGGGGGCTGTGGGAATAGAGAGGAAAGGCAGAATGCAAGGAGATTTTAAGCAGCGTTTTATAACTGAATGGATATGCATCAGAATTAGCCAGGCAAGAGGAAGATTTTGTTCTCAGAAAGCAGAGGCCAATGGGAAAAGCTCAGTTTAGGCAGATCTGAACCCGTTAGGATTGCCCTAAAGTAAAATGAACTTTTCACTTGGTTGGTTGGGGTAACATGTGACCAGTAGTGAATGTGTTCTGAGTTAGCTGCACATTTACCTATTGGGTGTTACCTCTATTTGCAGTTGTGTACTGTCAGCTATGGAAAAGTCAAGCTGGTCTTGAAGCACAACAGGTAAGAGATTCCGTGACAGGCCTGTCCCAAGGCATGGTCACTCTCTGTGCACATATGGGAAGGACCCGATGTTTATGCTGTCTGCTCTGTGACAATACCACACTCCTCTGAAGCACAGATAAGAAAAGAGGAACAAGAGGTATGGCCCAGACTGGAAACTCGTCCACTGGCCACTGGATTTCCTCTAGCAATGGAGCTGGGCTCAGGCCCCTGCTTTCTTGACCTCAAGATGGGGCTTTGCCCACAACCCTCATATGTTAAATCATGGCCAGCAGCTCATGGAATAGATTTGGCAAAGGGTTGTGGGGAGAGTCTTGAGGCTTGTATTTCCAGACCATCTGATTGAATGAGCAGTGGAATCAGGAGGTACCTGCTGGTCAACAGACCGCTTCTTCCTCCCCTGTGTGCAGATACTTCGTGGAGAGCTCCCACCCTGATGTAATCCAGCATCTTCTCCAGGACCCGGTGATCCGAGAGTGCCGCTTAAGGAACTCTGAAGGGGAGGCCACTGAGCTCATCACAGAGACCTTCACAAGCAAATCTGCCGTACGTGGACTCCTGGGCCACCCTTGGGTGGGGGCAGGCATTTAGGATTTCAGTTCTCAGGTGTCTTTTACCCAGCACTTACAACCTGGCAGCCCAGCTGGTTTCTACCCTTTACAACTTCACCCTTTGCTTGATACCAGCAGAATTAAATGATGTGTGCACATTCAGCACCTACCTCTCTCACAGATTTCTAAGACTGCTGAAGGCAGTGGTGGGCCTTCCACTTCCCGAGTGACAGATCCACAGGGTAAATCTGACATCCCCGTGGACCTGTTTGACTTCTATGAGCAAATGGACAAGGATGAGGAAGAAGAAGAAGAGACACAGACGGTATCTTTTGAAGTCAAGCAGGTTAGTGAATGGACCTTCCTCCTGGTTCCCTCACTGAGTTGCTGTTAGAAGTTAGTCCAGCCCTGTGTCAACTCTGCCTGTAGTCTGTGTGAAGGAAAGGAATCCCTGTTGGTCCCCGCATTGCTTTCTACTTTTCATTATCCGTGGGCCATGGCATCACTCCTCTTGATGGATTTACAGTCCCAGTGTCCTCTTTTTCAGGCTGGTAGGCTGGTCTTCACAAGTTGCTGAAGAGATGTGAGAAACAGTGCCTGAAGGTCAATTTTGCCTGCTGATTAGATTTCATTTTGCAAGTGTTGTTAGTTTGGGTTGCTTTTCTGTGCTTTATCCCAGTTGTTAACTGAGCAAGATCTAAAATTGTAGAAGTTTAGACAGAATGCCACTTGTTTGACCATTAGACCTCTTAGAAGATGTGATGTTTTTGAGCACACTTGGGAGTTAAGATTTTAAAACGCTTTTTGTGCCTGCTTTCCAGGAAATGATTGAGGAACTCCAGAAACGTTGCATCCACCTGGAGTACCCTCTCTTGGCAGAATACGACTTCCGGAATGATTCTGTCAACCCTGATATCAACATTGACCTAAAGCCCACAGCTGTCCTCAGACCCTATCAGGAGAAGAGCTTGAGAAAGATGTTTGGAAACGGGCGTGCACGTTCGGGGGTCATTGTTCTTCCCTGCGGTAAGTGGTACTGGAGTTAAGAAGGTGGCCAGGCTGCTGTGTCTGGCTCTGCCAGCTGCCTCTCGCTTTCTCTCTGCGCATTTCACTAAATCACACCTTGCTAAAAAGCCCAGATCAGGTGACTCCCTGATTCATGACTTGACAAATATTTGAGTGCTTGCTGTTCATGGGCCTTGGCCTGGACACTGGGAGTATTATGGTGGCTAGAACAACACTTCTGACTTCATGGAGCTCATTCTTCTGGGGAAGAGACAGATGGTAAGCAGATGTGTATAATCTCAGGTGGTGCCAGAGGCAGTGAAGAAAAATTAGAGCAGATACGGGGTGAGATTGTCATAATGGCAAGGGGCTGTTGTACATAGTGGCATTAGGTTCTTGTTCTTGAATCAGCCTTAGGGGTTGTGTATTTGGAGACTCCCTAGCACAGAAACGTTGGTGTTCCTGGATGACTAGGATGGTGTGCAAGTCCAGGGAAAGGCAGGAGTGGCCCCCTGGGCACCCGTTTGACCACTTATCCTCAGTAATGTCAGGTCCTAGCCTAGCTTCTTGGCCAGAGGCCACAGCAGACTCACCTTGGGACCCCACTGAGGACTTACAGAGGCAGGGTCTTCAGGGAAGGGGAGGTTCTTTTTTTTCCAAAACTCCAAGGGTTTTTTGATGGTGTTTTTCTTTTTTATTTCACTTTGCAATTTTTTTTATTTGCATTTACTCCTGGTAACGCCACAGAATGTATTTTTATAATAAAGGAAGGATCTCTGTTTCATGGAAAAGCTTGATTTTTCTCTTGATCTTTAAATGGTGGATGGTAGTAAACTGAGAAGCTCTGGAATTTCATCTTCTCTGTACACACGTAGCGCATCCCTGAAGTCTCAGCCCCGTTTGCTGTGTAATAATAATAGTGCTTTTTTGCCAAGTCCCTCCTTCTGTGGGCCAGGCATGCCGGGCCCCAGCAGCGTCACTGTCCCGTGACTGTGGGCGAGGCAAAGTACTCCTCTGCTTTAGTTTTTCAGTCTGTCTTTTTTCTTTTTGAGATAGTCTTGCTCTGTCACCCAGGCTGGAGTGCAGTGGCGCCATCTCGGCTCACTACAACCTCTGCCTACTACTACCTCAAGCTATTTTCCTGCCTCAGCCTCCCAAGTAACTGGGATTATAGGCGCCCGCCACCACGCCTGGCTAATTTTTTGTATTTTTAGTAAAGATAGGGTTTCACCATGTTGGCCAGGCTGGTCTTGAATTCCTGACCTCAAGTGATCCACCCACCTCAGCCTCCCAAAGTGCTGAGATTACAGGTGTGAGCCACTGTGCCAAGGTGGCTCAGCCAGGTTTTTCTATCTTTAAAATGACAATAACAGAAATTTCTCTTTTCACCAGTTTGTTTTGAGATTTTAACGTTTAAATGAGATGCATGTAAAGTGCTACAGTAGGCCCCAGCACCTGCTAATTCTCACATATGTGTGTGAAGTGAGCATGTCTCATTATAAAGAAGAAAACAGGCTGGAGCAGTGTGTGTCACACAGATGTCAGCTGTGTGGTCTATTGCAAGGCATTTTCCTAGATTGCTGTACTTGTGAGTCGTTCTGCCTGTCCCTGTCCTTCATTTCAATCTGTCCTTGGGTACACTCTTATTTCTTGTAGGTGCCGGAAAGTCCCTGGTTGGTGTGACCGCTGCATGCACTGTCAGAAAACGCTGTCTGGTGCTGGGCAACTCAGCCGTTTCTGTGGAGCAGTGGAAAGCCCAGTTCAAGATGTGGTCCACCATTGACGACAGCCAGATCTGCCGGTTCACCTCTGATGCCAAGGACAAGCCAATCGGCTGCTCCGTTGCCATTAGCACCTACTCCATGCTGGGCCACACCACCAAACGGTCCTGGGAGGCCGAGCGAGTCATGGAGTGGCTCAAGACCCAGGAGTGGGGCCTCATGATCTTGGATGAAGTGCACACCATACCAGGTAAGCAGGCTGGAGCTGAGCTGTCCACTTGCTGAACAGATAAACCAATTTCCAGTTGTTAGGTTGGGAGAGGGACTGCTGTGTAGCCCACCCAACTGGCTACCTTGCTGGGTAAAGCTTTTAATAATTCTTTTTTTTTTTTTTTTTGAGAAGGAGTCTCACTCTGTCACCCAGGCTGGAGTGCAGTGGTGCGATCTCAGCTCACTGCAGCCTCCGCCTCCTGGGTTCAAGCAGTTCTCTGCCTCAGCCTCCTAAGTAGGTGGGATTACAGGCGCCTGCCACCACTCCAGGCTAATTTTTGTACTTTTTGTAGAGACAGGGTTTCACCATCTTGGCCAGGCTGGTCTTGAACTCCTGACCTTGAGATCCACCCACCTCAGCCTCCCAAAGTGCTGGGATTACAGGTGTGAGCCGCCGCGCCTGGCCAATAATTCTTAAGTGGGATGCAGACAGGAGTGTTCACATTCATAGCTTGCTTAATCATTGGCTCAATAGTCATTTAGAAAATGATATTTTCTTCCCTCCATCTTTCTTGTGCTGCTCAGCTTAATCTGTTTCTTAATGGCCCTCTAAGACCTGGGTTAGGAGCACTGAAAAACCCTTCCCGCGATGGGGGCGATGTGTTTTATTCGAAGCCTGGAATATTGATCCTTAGTCAATATGTAATAGAAGCCCTACTTCTCCAAGTGTCATGGGCAAACCTTTTTTTAAAGCTGCCCTATTGATTTAATTTTTATACATAAAATCACCCCTTGTAAGTATATAATCCAATAAGTTTTAGTAAATTTGTGGGCCAGTGCAACCATGACCGTGATCCAAGTTTTCTTTTCTTTTCTTTTTTTTTTTTTTAAAGATGGCGTCTCCCTTTGTTTTCCAGGCTGGAGTGCAGTGGTGTGATCTTGGCTCACTGCAACCTCCGCCTCTTGGGTTCAACTGATTCCCCTGCCTCAACCTCCCAAGTAGCTGGGACTACAGGTGTGTGCCACCACATCTAGCTAATTTTTTAAATTTGAGACAGAGTTTCACTCTTGTTGGCCAGGCTAGAGTGCAGGACCACAAACTCGGCTCACCGCAACCTCTGCCTCCCGAGTTCAAGCAATTCTCCTGCCTCAGCCTCCCGAGTAGCTAGGATTACAGGCATGCGCCACCACACCCGGCTAATTTTATATTTTCAGTAGAGACAGGGTTTCTCCATGTTGGCCAGGCTGGTATTGAACTCTAGACCTCAAGTGATCTGCCTGCCTGGGCCTCCCAAAGTACTGGGATTATAGATGTGAGCCACTGCATTCAGCCACCGTGATCCAGTTTTAGATTTCCTTTGTACTCATTTGCAGTCAATCTTTGTTTCTCTGTCTAGCTTCAGACGACCACTGAACTGCTTTCCGTCACTATAGATTTGCTTTTTATGGAAAATTTATACAAACACAATCATACAATATATATTTTCTTATGTCTGGCTTCTTTCACTTCACATAATGGTTAATCTGTGCCTTAGCATTTATCAGTAATTTGTTCCTTTTATTGCTGTGTAGTTTTTTCAGCAAATCTGTTTTGATAAAAACAGATTAAGGGATTAAGATGAACAGATTGGGGTGGGCATGGTGGCTGACACCTGTAGTCTAGCACTTTGGGAGGCCAAGGCAGGAGGATTGCTTGAACCCAGGAGTTTAAGATTAGCCTGGGTAACATAGTGTGACGTCTCTACAAGAAAAACTTTTTTAATTAGCCACATGGTGGCGTGCACCTATGGACTCAGCTGCTGAGGAGGCTGAGGTGGGAGGATCACTTGAACCTGGGAGGTTGAGGCTGCAGTGAACCATGATTATGCAACTGTACTCCAGCATGGGTGACAGAGTGTGAGACCCTGTCTCAAAAAAAAAAAAAGATGAACAGATTAGGGTAGATTAAGAAGTCTAAAGTAGAGGTTACTATGAACAAAATGAAATCTGAGGCATTTTCACAGGTAGTGTTCAAAAGAGTGTCAAAATGGCCCCAGGCATCTGGTTCTTTCTGTGCAGTGAGAACTCTGCAGTCCTAATGGGTTTCTGGAGATACCTAGAGATGTTCCCAGCTGGCCAGGGAGGGATCGGCGGTCTTTCTGATGGAAGCCCAGGGCGTGGGTCCTGCTGTGGGGAAGCACTCGGCATAGTGAGACAGCACAAGATGGCCATGCGGCCAGAGGAGAGCACAGGAACAGTCGTCAAGGCTGAGGAAGGATAGCGGTATTGGGGCAGCTCTTGCAGGACCTTGTAGGTCCCGGCAAGAACTTTGGCTTGTACTCTTAGTGTGAAGCCATCCGAGGTATTTGAGCAGAGCATGACATGAGCTGACTTTACACTGTAAAAATACCACTCTGGCTGCTGTGTTGCAAGTAGACTGAAGGAAGCAAGACAGAAGCAGTGAGTTGAGTTTGTGGAATCCCAACAAGAAGTGTGAACCAGTAAGGATGAAGGTATGATCCGACTCTGGATATGTTGTGAAGCTTTAACTGACAGGTCAAATGTGGGATCGGAGGGAGAAATCAAGAATGACACTAAGATTTTTGACTTGAACAAAGGGAGGATAGAGTGGGCATTAATTGAGATGGGGAACGCTATCAGAGGAGCTGGTCTGGAAGGTGACTATCAGGAGTTGGGCTTTAGATGTGCGAATTTGAGTTTCCTGTTAGGCATTCAGGCAGTGGCAAAAAGGTTAAGAAATGGGCCAAAGAAATTGATAGACATTTCACCAAAAAAGGATATACATATGTCAAAGAAGCAGTTGAAAAAGGGTTCAACCTCATTAGTCATCAGGGAACTGCAGATTAAACCCACCACAGGATGCTCCCATATGCCAGTTAGAGTGGCCAAAATAAAAAATACTGATGTGTCAGTGCTGATGAGGTCACAGCAACTGAACCATCACACATTCCTGGCGGGATGGATTGCGAAGTCTGTGGTCACTGTGGACAACAGCTTGTCCGTGTCTTATAAAACTACCACATGACCCATCGGTCCCATTCCTGGGTATCCTAGATACATGAAAATATGTTTACACAGAATCCCGTACACCAGTGTTTATGGCAGCTCTGTTCGCAATATCCAAACGCAAGGGCTCATCAGTGTGTGTCTGGATAAACAAGCGGTGTACATCCATACACTGGAACACTACTCAGTAGTGAAAAAAACAAACTTGCTGCATGTTGCAACCTGGATGAATCTCAAAAGCTTGGTGCTGAGTGAAAGAAGTCAGCCTCAAAAGCTTCCACAGTGTGTGATTTCATTTATACAACAATCACGGTATAGTGGTGGCCAGCAGATCAGTGGTTGCCAGAGGTGGGGGGTCAGAGAGGGATGACTCTAAAGGAGAGCACAGGGGAATTTTGGGGAGTGCTGTCTTTCTCTGTACCCTGATTGTGGCGCTGGTTACAAAATGTAAATGTGTTAAAATGCATAGAACTGCCCCCCTGGCCCACCCCAAGTCAGTTTTACTGTGAGAATTTAAAAACTCAGAAAAAAGGTGGAAGGGTAGGTATTGGGTCTGTTAGGATTGAAAATGGATGATACAGAGAATCACTACTCACAAAGGAGTTTGGAATTGTTCTGTAGCAGTTTGGTTGGAAGCTGTGTTCAGGGCTTGAGGCATTCTGTCTGACTGTATGTTTGGTACACGTTCATGTTTTTCTTTAACCCAAGCCCCAGGTCCCAGGTTCCAGGGGGCAACAGCACAGGTTTGGGATTGGTTATCTGATGAACAAGTACAAAAAGGTGCACCTCACACTCACGTATGTCTGTGAGTTTGTCTCTCTCTCGTCTAGTTCACTGGATGAATTAGACTTTGGTCGAGTTGTGGAGTGAAACCAACGAGCTCTAAGGGATTTTTGAGTACAGACCCCATAAGCCCGGTGGCCCGGCCATGCTCATTGTCCCAGAGAGCAAATGTTAAATAAGGGAATGCTAGGAGATCAGAATAAGTCTCCTGACTGTCCAGTGTCTGCTGTGTTGGGTTAGGTGGAGTGATCAATCTTTGAGATTTATCTCAAAGGATAAAGATTGCTGTGCTGTTTTACAGATTTTTCAAAAGGAGCTCTATTATGTCTTTTTATTGATGAGAGATTCATATTATGGTACTTGTGTATATTAAGTGCTTCCTGTGTGCTAGGTACTGTGCCTGTTTCATTATTTCTACAGGTATTTATTGAGAACCTACTAAGTTCAGGCACTGTACTTGGCACCGGAGACAAAGTGGAAGGGACAGCCAAGTAACCACACAAATAAATGCCAAATGACAACCATGACATAATGTTGAGTGACACAAGCCACACACAAAAGTGCATACCATGATTTCATTCGTGCAAAGTTCAGAAAGGAGGCAGACCCCTCTCAGAAGTCAGAGGAGTGGTTCCCTCGAGGGAGAGTGCTAGTTATTGACAGGAGGGGTCAGAGGAGAGACCTCTGGGTGCCTGATGCTCCATATCCTGATCTAGGTGGTTCCACAGCTGCGTGTCTGTAAAAATGTATTGAGTAGTACGCTGTGAGTTATTCACCTGTGACAGCTGTCAGCGCTGTATGAGAGTGTAATAGAGGGGTGTGATGGAGTCATGGGTGTCCAGGCAGAGTCCTGCCTGCCTTGTCCTTGCCTTGGGTCAGTATGTCTCCTGGTGTCGCCTCCCTGGGGCCCACACTGGGTTGGTGTTGCCATTGCCTTGACTCTACCATTTCCCTGTAACATGGGGAGCTTGGTCTGAGGTTCTTGGCTACTGTATTTTGGAGCCAGCACAGTCTTTCCTTAGAGATAAGCGTGAGCTGATTTTGTTTTCTGTGTAGTGTTTGTGTGTGTGTGTTTGCATGTGGTGTCGTGTACACACCATGTAGATGTAAAAACTAAACATTTACTTAGAGTTAGGCAACCCTCTGTTATTTCACTGTGAACGTCTTTGTGTTTTGGTGCATTCAGGCCTCTTTTTCCTTAGATTTTTGTGTCCATTTATTTATGAAATATTAGCCCTACTTTCAATTATATTGTAAGATAAGCATGATTCCAACATTTTAACCTTCCTTCAGAGTATTAGAATTTTTAAAAGGCGAGCCCATGGAAATCCATAAGTTAGGTTTTTTAAAAAAGATTATCTCATACCCATTTATGTGTTTATTTGATAAACCAGAGAGAATTATAATGTTCAAAAGAAAGGAAGGAAAAGGAAGTTCCTGGTTGACCAAAGTGATTGAACTGGTGAAGTTTGGAGAGGGGGTTTCCTAAGGCAGGCCGGAGTGCTTGGGCGAACGGTGCCTGGAGTTTCATCCCTCCTGTGGGCTTGCCTTTCTTCCCGGTTTCTGGGAAAATGGTGGGGAGCTGAGCAGAGCTGGCTTCTTTCATTTTTTCCTCCCCCTAGATCACCAACTGCCTTTTCAGTAACCTGGGTACAAGTTTTAGGGAAAAATTCCTTGCATAATTTAGAGCTTAATGGTATTAATAGTATTTCAGGTTGTATTTCAAATTGCCATCTGCACTTCTACTGATAACTGTTGTGAGGGGAATGCTGGGCCCATTAACTTGGAAATTTCTTCAGCTCATTTCACCCTCTTATTCTCCTTTTCATTTTCTTTTGTACAGATCTAAAAGTGATGGTGAAGCGTTTGCCAAGTCATTCTTATCTAGAACCAGCTTCTGTGGTCCTGAAACCCCAGGGTTAGCTCAGGTGGTGTCATAAGCCAGTGTTAAGTTGCACAGCTATGAGCATTTGAAAAAGTGACAGTGTGGGCTGGGTGCAGTGGCTCACGCCTGTAATCCCAGCACTTTGGGAGGCCAAGGCAGGGGGATTGCTTGAGACCAGGAGGATTGCTTGAGGCCAGGAGTTCAAGACCAGTCTGGGCAACATAATGAAACCCCATCTCTACAAAAAATATTTAAAAATAAAAAATAAGAAAGAAACGTGACAGTGTGAATGCTCCCATTGTTTCCTCAGCCAAGATGTTTCGAAGGGTGCTCACCATCGTGCAGGCCCACTGTAAGCTGGGTTTGACTGCAACCCTCGTCCGGGAAGATGACAAAATTGTGGACTTAAATTTTCTGATTGGGCCTAAGCTCTACGAAGCCAACTGGATGGAGCTGCAGAATAATGGCTACATCGCCAAAGTCCAGTGTGCTGAGGTAGCTGGGCCTGGGCTGGGGGTGTCTGGGATAGGGCCTCCTCCCATGGGCCGGGGAGTGATCAGATCGATTCCTCATGGGCAGACACAGGTCAGGACTTAGGCTTACCTGCTACCACCTCATGCAGGATCCTCAGTCACCCTGTGAGTGGGTGGTACTAGACCCACTTGCCACATATCTTCTGCCTTGTCACATATCTCACATGCCCCTGAATTTGTGATGATTCTTTTTCCTAACCACGGGGTTTACCAGTCATGGATTTCTGTGGGTGAGGATTAGCGTTCAGGGCACAGGGAATAATGAAGGCCCCCAATACCACAGTGCTGCCTGGGAGCCTGGCAGCAAAGGGTTTTGCTCTGATGGGCCCAAGGGCCTAACTGACATGCTCGCAGCCCTGCTGGGAGGTGTGTAAATAGGTGGCAGTACTCAGCAGCAGTGCTGACTTGTGTGTGTGGAGGAATTGCTAGTGCTACCGGCTGAGAAGCTGGTTTCCCTCCCTCGCAGCTGGTGTGAAAATAACTCCTGGGATATGATTGCATTTACATATCTTCTAAGTGGTTGGCATGTGAAAGCATCCAGTTCAACAGGAGGTATTAAGTTGGGTTTAGTTTTGTGCGTGCATTTATTTTCAGTTGTATTGATTTCTAATTCACATACCATTGGTTTTGTTTTGGTTTTTTGGGGTTTTTTTTTTTTTGCTTTTCTTTTTAAACAGGTCTCTGTCACCCAGGCTGGAGTGCAGTGGCGTGATCTTGGCTCACTGCAACCTCCGCCTCCTGGGCAAGTGGTTCTCCTACCTTAGCCTCCTGCATAGCTGGAATTACAGATGTGCACCACCACACCCGGCTAATTTTTGTATTTTTACTAGAGACTGGGTTTCACCATGTTGGCCAGGCTGGTCTTGAACTTCTGGTCTCAAGTGATCTGCCTGCCTCAGCCTCCCAAAGTGCTAGCATTACAGGCATGAGCCACTGCACTTGACTGGTTTTGTTTTAAAGCTAATTCTGCTGGAGAAAGGTCTTCAAAAGTTTTTAATTATGTGATGTTTAAACTTGTAAGATGACCCCTGGTTCTTACTGCATCACAGGTTTGGTGCCCTATGTCTCCTGAATTTTACCGGGAATATGTGGCAATCAAAACCAAGAAACGAATCTTGCTGTACACCATGAACCCCAACAAATTTAGAGCTTGCCAGTTTCTGATCAAGTTTCATGAAAGGAGGAATGACAAGATTATTGTCTTTGCTGACAATGTGTTTGCCCTGAAGGAATATGCCATTCGACTGAACAAGTAAGAACTGAAAACTTGGAGCTTCCTCCAGGCCAGTTTCTCTTCCCCATTGAGAGTGCAAAAGGTGGCTGTTGTTTTGGTTTTTTTTGTTTGTTTGTTTTTGTTTTTGTTTTGTTTTTCCTCTCAGGAACTTCTTGGGATCCAAAGATCTTGTTCTATGGCCCTGGTCTCAGTAAACCAAGGAAGACTTAGAAGTAGGTGGTTGGAGTCAGAGGTTAGAGCATAGAGAAAAGGGGGCTGGTCACTTGAGCCCAAAGAACAGGGAGCAGAGACTTGGACTGAGCTGGGTGGGGCCCCCTGGAAGTTCTGGGCTCCAAATGTGTGTGGGAGTTGGCATTTGGAGCTTTGGACTGTGTGAGCTCTGTGGGTGGAGAGGAGGCCAGACTGGATGGCCTAGGGGCTGGGAGGGCAAGACGGGCTGGGCTGGCATCCCACGTACAGACTGGCATCTGGAAGGAGCTTCTTAGAAATGCCCATGCAGTATCCTCATCAACCCATAGCTCCAGCCAAATATCTGTGCTTAAAACCTGGCTCTTGTAAAGCTCTGCCAAGTAAGGAGGAAGAGGCCTGCACTTGCTCCTACAGTGATACAGGACCTCAGGTGCGGTAAGTGTTGCAGAAGGCCAGGCCCTCTGTGGAGACTGGTCAAGCTATGTGCTACGTGTACTATACATATGTTTTATTTAATCTTCACTTCAGCCATAGAAGATGTTGTTCCCATTTTATAGAAGGGAAAACAAAGGCATAGAAAGATTAAGTTTCTCAAGTTTCCAAAACTATACCTTTATTTAATTTAGAAAGACTTTTTAATCCAAGTCAACATTTAGATGATTATGAAAAACAGCAATTCCCTGCTTCTGTTTTCCCACCCACAGTTCTATTCCTTGAAGACAGCCACTTTCGACTCTTTTTTGTTGTTTACCTTCATCTTTTTCTTTCTTTTTCTTTCCCTCTTTCTTTCTCTTTTTTTTCTTAGAGTTAGGGTCTCACTGTGTCACCCAGGCTGTAGTGCAGTGGCATAATCACGGCTCATGGCAGCCTTGACCTCCTGGGCTCAATCAATCCTTCTATCTCAGCCTCCGGAGTAGCTGGGTCTACAGGCACGCACCACCACACCCAGCTAATTTTTGTATATTTTGTAGAGATGGGGTGTTGCTGTGTTGCCCAGGCTGGTCTCAAACTCCTGAGCTCAAGCAGTCCTCCTGCCTTGGCCTCCCAAAATGCTGGGATTACAGTCATGAGGCACCACACCTGGCCTACCTTCATCTTTCTAAGCAGTAGGTTATGTAGTAATTTCTTGATGATCAGTTATAGAAATTGCCCATTAACTTCCTACTGTAGGAGTTGAGGGTTTAGCTTTCTTACATACACCACTCTCCCCACTCCTGTTTTCTCTCCTACCATTCTCCCAATATGGGAATAGCACAAGTTGGGAGTTACATTAATATTCACTGTTACATTGTTTTGACTGTGTAAGTATGTTTAGAGAGAGCCATCTAGTGTCATTGTTCAGGCGGAGGTGTAGAGTACTATTACTTTTTTTTTTTTTTTTTTTTTGAGACGGAGTCTTGCTCTTTCTCCAGGCTGAAGTGCAGTGGTGCTATCTCAGCTCACTGCCACCTCCGCCTCCTGGGTTCAAGTGATTCTCCTGCCTCAGCTTCCCGAGTAGCTGGTACTACAGGCACCCGCCACCATGGCCTGGATAATTTTTGTATTTTTAGTAGAGACGGGGTTTCACCATATTGGCCAGGATAGTCTCGATCTCTTGACCTCGTGATCTGTCTGCCTCATCCTTCCAAAGTGCTGGGATTACAGGCATGAGCCACCATGCCCGGCCCTACATTTTCTTTTTTGTGAATATTTGTTTGCCTTGGAGTTAATAATTGCCTTGTCGTTGTTTTTGCTTGGTTTTCTGTCCATTTAATTATTCCTCTCCAAACTCTTCACATAACCATAAACTCAGTAGGGTCAGGTAATTTCTCAGTTCTGTTTTTCTGTTTCCCCAGTGGGATCCCCACCAGCACTCCATCCCCTACTCTGTTCTGACCTGCTTGCTGTCTAGGACTAGAGATGCCACCAGCTGTTATCATGGGGTTTCCCTTGCACCACCCCATGAATTTCCTGGGCCTCTTTGTTGCATTTCCCACCCTCAAGTCTCCACCCTCTTGGTTACTCATTTTGATGGAGCACATGTTCCAGTAGGTTCCTGAGAGAAGGGACGTAGGAGGGGAAGCTTTGGAGACTTCACGTGTTTGTAGATGTCTTTATTTGACTTTACACTTGATCAGTAGTTTAGCCGGGTCCTAGAACTAACTGCTGAGCTTCCAGTGCAGCAGCTCAGCAGTCTGATGCCCTTTGCTGCCTCTCAGTGTGTTGTCTGCTGTGGTGGCTGTGTGTTTTCCTTCCCTTGAAAACTGGTAGGATCTTCTCTCTTTTTGGAAATTTCAAAGTGATATTCTTAGTGTTTTTTCTTTCCTTGTGATGGGCACTCAGTGTATCCTTTCCGTCTGGAAACTCGTGTCCTTCAGTTCTGAGAATTCCTATTTTTTGTCGTTAATCACCTTCTCTATGTATTCCCTTCTTGGAATCTTGACTCGTCAGATGTCAGATCCTCTGAAGAGCTTCTGCAGTTTGCTTATCTTTTTTCCACTTTTTTTATCCCTTTGTCTTCTAACCCTTCTATTGAGACTTGTTAAATTTCTGAAAGTTCTTTCCTGATAACTGTTCTTGTTTTGTTTGTGAATAGAGTGTCTTCTCAAAGGCTATGAAAGCTTTTGAAGCTTCCTTCTGTTTCCTGCTATGTCTCTTTTCTTCATTTTTTTGTCTTGTTTTTAACTGTCTTTTGAGTCTTTCTGAGTTTTGGCAATCCTTGACTGTATTTTCTTGTTTAAAGTCAGTCACTGAAAAGCTGGCAGGCCTTTCTGTATGGCTTAGTGGGTTTGCCAGCTTGTGGACCTCACCAGAGTGGCTGGGCAGGGCCTGGCTATTTCTTCAGGAGATTGCCAAATGCCAGTATCTCTAGGACTTTTCTCTTGGGCTGGACGGTTTCTTCAGTGAGGAATTTTCCAGTCTCCTGGGCACCACCATGTGTTAGGGGAAGAGGAGGGCTTGTGGAATCTTTGCATTCAGTCTCGCCTTTGCCCTCAGCTCTGCCAGGCATACCTGGAGGGTAAGTCTCCAGTGCCCCACCAGTGGAGGTGGCCTCCCTGCTGCCGGCCAGACCCGACTGCTCCTCACACTCACACGCTGCCAGTCCTCCTGTGTACCTCCCCACCTTCTCAGGCAACCGGCGACGAGTTCCTGAGCCCTCCTGCATGCCGCAGAGGACACAGAGGCGGCGGGTTTTGTATCGGTCTTCCCTCCTGCCGGCTCCTGCTTCTGCTTTCTCTAGTCTGTTAGCTCAGGAACTGTGCCTGCGTCTGTCTGCTTTTCAGCTTCTGAAATGTTACCCACTTCTCTCATCTGCTATTATTTCTTCTCGTGTTTTCTTTGCGGGTTTGTGTACTGTCACAATAGTGCCAATTTGAGCAGGGCAATGAGACAGTTCCTATCTTTACTGTGCCGTATTTAAGAACTATCTTCCCTCCCCATCCTTCCTCCCACAGCAATGCTCCTCCAGAGTCTTCTGGAGCCTCACTCCACGGGCCTCCCCCACCTACATTTGCAGCACTCCTGAGGCTTGTGCCTTAGCCGTAGCCTCCCGAGCATCTGCTTGGGCAGGGACATTAATTTGCCTGGCACTGTCGACTCCAAACCAGTCTGGCACAGTGAAGGGCAGCAGATTGTGGCTGTCTCCTGTGTACTGGAATGATCATTACAATGTGTACTTCTTACCTTTTTTTGTGCCTCTGGCCTTTAAATGTATGAAGTAGTTTTTTTTCTTCTTGGTTTTCTCGCTTCTAGAATAATCCTGTGTCTTGGTGCCTGGTGTTGGTAGGTCCTGCCTACCTGTACTTTGTCCTCATTGTCTTTGTTGTTGTCATCATCACCATCACTGTTATGATTCTTGGGAAGCTACAAGCTCACGCTTGTAATCCCAGCACTTTAGGAGGCCGAGGCGGGCAGATCACGAGGTCAGGATATCAAGACCCTCCTGGCCAACATGGTGAAACCCCCGTTTACTAAAAATACAAAAAATTAGCAGGGCGTAGTGGTGGGCGCCTGTAGTCCCAGCTACTCGAGAGGCTGAGGCAGGAGAATGGCGTGAACCCGGGAGGTGGAGCTTGCAGTAAGCCTAGATCGCGCCACTGCACTCCAGCCTGGGTGACAGAGCGAGACTCCGTCTCAAAAAAAATAAATAAATAAAATAAAATGGTCCTGTGGGCCGGGCGCAGTGCCTCACGCCTATAATCCCAGCACTTTGGGGGCCAAGGCAGAAAGGTCACTTGAGCCCAGGAGTTCAAGACCAACCTGGGCAATATAGTGAGACCCCATCCTTTAAAAAAAAAAGTGATCCTGTGACTCTTGGGCATTGCTCCATTCTTAGGTCGTGTGTGGTGGGGATTCTCCAAGCTTTTGGCTCCTCCCAGCCTTCATAAGAAAGGCATTGGTATCACCAAAGTACTTTGCAAGAGAGACTTAGGGTTATGTGGCAGTGTGGGGCCATGGGCAGAGCATCGTTTTTGGGATCAGACAGACTGGATGTGGGGAAGTTGTTTACCTCTGAACTCCTTTTGTACTTCGGTCACCTGGAGCTACTGCCACCCAATGTGTCCGGGGTCCTGGTGTCCCTTGATGGTGGGGAGTGGATTCTTGTGCCTGGCAGCTTGTAAGTGTTCAGTAAACGTGAAGTTCTCCACTTGGAGGATGCTTATCCTTCTATTTCATCTGTATGGGGGAACCTGCAGAAACCGAAGGCTCCCCACTGTGCAGGTAGTTTTTCCTGGTGATGGGGGAGGAGAAAACCACCTAAAACCCTGGGTATCAGGAGTCAGGCTGTTCTGATGAGTGGGACCTCTAACCTTTTTCACCTCATGACATGCATAGAAAATGGTAAACTTCTGTGGTGGCCGGGACACTCCAGGCAGGGCAGCTTGTGACTGGGCTAACCAGAGGCCATCAGCCTGGGTATGCAGCTGCCCCAGACCCTGTCCAGCTTCCCCACAGGCAAGGGGTTGCTCTCTGAGGCACACCTGTTAACGGGCACTGCTCTGGGTGCTAATGGACCTGGGCAGTGGAGCAGCCACTCCTAGGTGCCACCTGCTCAGGCTCCTGACCCTTGGTTTCCCACGTGTAAACTGGGGAACATGAAGCCTGTCTTTTACAGTGCCTAGGAGTCTTGGCAGGACTGGCTGGATTTTTTCTTTTCTCTTCTCTTTTCTTTTTTTTTGAGATGTAGTCTCACTGTGTTGCCCAGGCTGGAATACAGTGGTGCGATCTCAGCTCACTGCAACCTCCGCCTCCCAGGTTCAAGTGATTCTCCCGCCTTAGCTTCCCGAGTAGCTGGCATTATAGGTGCATGCCACCACACCCAGCTAGTTTATTTTATTTTTAGTAGAGATGGGGTCTCACCATGTTGGCTAGGCTGGCCTCAAACTCCTGACCTCAGGTGATCCACCCACCTCGGCCTCCTAAAGTGCTGGAATTACAGGTGTGAGCCACTGCTCCTGGCTGGACTTTTTTTTTTTTTTTAAATGTAGTACTCTGGCCAGGCGCGGTGGCTCACGCCCCTAATCCCAGCACTTTGGGAGGCCGAGACGGGCGGATCACAAGGTCAGGAGATCGAGACCATCCTGGCTAACACGGTGAAACCCCGTCTCTACTAAAAAATACAAAAAACTAGCCGGGCGAGGTGGCGGGCACCTGTAGTCCCAGCTACTCGGGAGGCTGAGGCAGGAGAATGTGTAAACCCGGGAGGTGGAACTTGCAGTGAGCTGAGATCCGGCCAATGCACTCCAGCCCTGGCGACAGAGCGAGACACCGTCTCAAAAAAAAAAAAAAAAAAATGTAGTACTCAGCTTGGTGCCTGGTGTTGGTAGGTCCTGCCTACCTGTACTTTGTCCTCATTGTCTTTGTTGTTGTCATCATCACCATCACTGTTGTTATGATTCTTGGGAAGCTACAAAAACTGTCCACCGTCACATTCCAAGACAGAAGGAAGGAGTGTGACATTCCCAGTGCTATGGGATGATAACTGTTGAGTTCAGTGATAGAGTTGTGCCCTTTGGCAGGGAGCTTTTTTTTTTTTTGGTTTCTTTTTTTTTTTTTTTGAGACAGTTTTTACTCTTGTTGCCCAGGCTGGAGTGCAATGGCACGATCTCAGCTTACCACAACCTCTACCTCCTGGATTCAAGTGAATCTCCTGCCTCAGCCTCCCGAGTAGCTGGGATTACAGGCACGCACCACCACGCCCAAGCTAGTTTTGTATTTTTAGTAGAGACGGGGTTTCTCCATGTTGGTCAGGGTGGTCACGAACTCCCAACCTCAGGTGATCCACCCGCCTTGGCCTCCCAAAGTGCTGGGATTACAGGCGTGAACCACCGCGCCTGGCAGGGAGCTGGAAATTAAAGAGAAGTTTTTAAAACTCAGTGTTACGGGAAATCAGCACAAAGATGACTGAAGGGCACTTTTCTCCTTTCTGCTCATCTCTTGGAGCATGCTTGTGCCTTGGCAAACAGTTGCTTCCAGCCTTTTTTTGGAAATAGCAGTGCTTTCTTCGTCACTCTCTTTGGGCTTCATGAAATCTGGAGATTCTCCTTGTATAGAATCTGTGCTGAGAGTGAGAGATGCTGAAGCAGGAAAAAGCATAGTCCAAAAGGAAAACGAAAAATGGAAAGGAGGGAATCCCGAAGAGAATGGTGGGCCTAAACCTAGAATCAGTGGGGAAGACTGGGGGTGCATGTGTAGCCAGTCACTTTTGTGGGTGTAACGATATTCCTGCATGACAGAGGGCTTTCTGCTTGAGAATAGCTTGCCTGAGCTCCTTTTTCCCTCTGATGTATTTTCAGGACAACTGAGCCATGATTCTGTGGTCTAACACAGCTTTGTTCTTCTCTAGACCCTACATCTACGGACCTACGTCTCAGGGGGAAAGGATGCAAATTCTCCAGAATTTCAAGCACAACCCCAAAATTAACACCATCTTCATATCCAAGGTTTGTGTGGCGTATGGGGTGGAGGTGAGGCCCCTAGCACTCTGGGGACCTGGGGGGTACACTATGATTCCTGGACAGCGAATTCACGTCTGCTGAAGGAACTTCTCATGTATGTTTTCATTTCCACCGTGTCCAGGGATAGGGGATACTGCCTGGCATTAGTGGAAGGAGCAGATTGAGGGTTTGCATGCATCATGGGTAATCTATAAAGGCTCTTTGAGGTTTTTTCCAATTCTTTTTGGGATGTAGGAGTTTTAAGTTGTATTTCCTTGTTTATAAAAGAAAAAAAAGTTCATTTCCTACTGTGGCAAAAGTAGGCATTCAGATGAAGTTCTGTGTACAAGTTGGAGATCCTGTGTGTGGCGGCAGCCTTTGCGCTGGTTCCTAGTGTTCCTTGGTGGGTGGTGGATGTCAGCACAGACTTGCGCAGGCCCAGCTCAGGGATGGTTTACTCTGAAATCAGAAGCTGTAGCCCCACAGGTTAGAATAGTCATTCAGGTTCAGACAGACCCAAAGCCCAAAATAAATGAGATTTTACAACTGGGCGGAGTGGTTCATGGGTGTAATCCCAGCACTCTGGGAGGCTGAGGCAGGTGGATCACCTGAAGTCAGGAGTTCGAGACTAGCCTGGCCAACATGGAGAAACCCCGTCTCTACTAAAAATACAAAAATTAGCTGGGTGTGGTGGCAGATGCCTGTAATCCCAGCTACTCGGGAGGCTGAGGCAGGAGGGTTCAGTCGCTTGAACCCGGGAGGTGGAGGTTGCAGTGGAGCCAAGATTGTGCCATTGCACTCCAGCCTAGGCAATAAGAGTGAGACTCTGTCTCAAAATAAATAAATAAATAAATAAATGAGATTCTACGTGATTGTGGCTGGGCACGTAAGCACCAAACCTTCATGTCTATGGCTGGGAACCTTGATGTTTGAACCCCCAGAGCTGAGGAATCCACTTACAGTTAGAATCCCATATGGAGCAGTTGTTCTTCCCAGGTCACATCCCATGTGTGCTGCTGGTGTCAGTGGCCACCAGGTAAGAGTATGGATGATTTTGTGAAGACATATTTCTGTAGCCAAAAAAATGAATGATTCAAAGTCAGTCTCTGTTGAAGGGCCCTCTCATCTCTGGGCTCCTGGCACCCAGCACTCTGAATGTCACTGATGCCTGGGATTAATTCTTTAGGATGACTCTTAGGAGAACTCACACAAGGTCCTGGAGACCCTGAGATGCCTTTCTGAGGTTTATTGCTTCACCTCTCTGCCTGTATCAGATAGACCGTGGTACAAAGAGGATAAAAGAGTGATTATGTTTCAAAGTTGTCTACAGAACTTATTTAAATTTTGGATCCTGTGTGGTGCGGCAGCCTTTGTCCTGGTTCCTGGTGTCCCTTGATGATGGGGGTGGGTGCCAGCACAGACTTGCGCAGGCCGAGCTCAGGGACGGTTTGAGTTGATTTTTTTTTTTCCTCATATATAAAAATCTTCTGATTTGTTTCTGTAGGTAGGTGACACATCATTTGATCTGCCAGAAGCAAATGTCCTCATTCAGATCTCATCCCATGGTGGCTCCAGGCGTCAGGAAGCCCAAAGGCTAGGGCGAGTGCTTCGAGCTAAAAAAGGTAAAGTGGCCTTTCATCTTCTGTTGCAGGAGGTGGCTCCTCTTAAACCACTTGACTTAGGAAGACAATAGGGGTGAGAGCTGCCATGTGCCCTGGGGCTAAATAGACTCTGGAGGGAGGGGATCCCAAAGCAAAGACCTAGATCCTTATGCGCATCATTATTTTTCATGCCTTGGGGGTGAATATGCAGGTGTTTTCCATGACAGTGGCATGGAATCCACACAGATGTGCTCTGTACACTGTGCAGCTGTGTTGGTAGATGGTAAGAGGGAGCCAGAGCGAGGCAGTGCTTATGGGGTAGATGTGGAAGGGAGAAAACAGAGCTGGGCCAGCAGTGTAAGTGGAGGAGCTGGAAGCTGCTTCTGGAACTTGAACAGGAGGCAGGGAAAGGTTTGGTAGGAGCAGCTTGGGCAGACACACAATGGACACATCATTCATAACCTGTACAGAGTGCTGCCCTGGTGGCAGCTTGCAGCAGGGGCAGGGCAAGCGCAGTGAGTGAGGAGGTGCGAATCCGCATTCCTAAGACCTTTTCTGAGGAGGCCTGGCACCCCTGTGCTTGCTTACTGCAGTAAAAGGGCCCAGACCGTCATTGTGGGCGTGGCAGGGACTGACACTCTTGCTAAGAGGTGGCCATATCTGTCTTACTGGGACCAGGGCGCATCCTGAGACAAGGACACAGGCCCTATCCTCAAGGAATTTGCTTATTCAAGGAGGCATCTGGACTGCTGGGATGTTTGAAAATGACAAGATTAGTGGGCATATGTTGGAATTGTACTGCATTCAAGAATGTGTTTAAGAAACATCTAGGAGCTTGTATTTAAAATGGAGATGAGGCAGATAGCATGGACTAGAAATAGCATGGACTGGGGCACCAGACCAGCTGTGTCACCTTGGGCAAATTATTTGCTCCTCTGAGCCTTGGTTTTCCCATCCAAAGTGGGGGTGACAATCCTAGCTTGCCAAGACTGCTGTCAGGATTGAGCTTATAAATCATAAAATGTAGTGGACTGGCTGGACACAGTGGCTCACACCTATAATCCCAGCACTTTGGGAGGCCAAGGCAGGAGGACAGCTTGAGCCCAGGAGTTTGAGACCATCTTGGGCAATGTAGCGAGACCCCATTGATTTGCTTTATGCAATCACCAGAGCCTGCGCCAGAGAAAAGGTAAATAAGCAAGATAAAAGGAAACTTTATTAGCTAGCCAGTGTGAAGAAGGGGCGAAGTTCACCGGTCTCCGGCGGCGGAGGCCAAGGAAGTCGCCCCGGCGTTCCCGGACGCAGTTCCTGGGTCCCGCTTATGAGGAGGGGCCGAGGAAGTTCGCGCCGTGCACCTGCCGGGAGCCGCTTTTCTGGGAGCGGGCAGGCAATAGGCGGGACACGGGCGTGTCAGGGGGCGTTCGGTAGGTGCGGCCAGGTAAATCTCGGTCTCTTGGGATGGACGTCACCTGGCGCATGCCTGGTTGATCTGCACCTTCCCGGGTGCCGGCTACATTCTCGCGCCCGCGGGAAAAGTTGGTGATGAAGAACCTGGAAGTACGCCATCTTAGTCCCCTTTGTTCTTTGTTTCCCTCTCCCTCCGTCCAGACACCCATCTCTACAAAAAATAAAACTAGCTGGGTGTGGTGGTGTGTGCCTGTGGTTCCAGCTACTTGGGAGGCTGAGACAGTAGCTTTTATAAACTGACAGGAATATGATCTGCTAGTAAATGTGAATGTAATTCATTACTTATTCCTTACTCTAATTTGAAAACTCCTTTATTGGTTGACTGATTGATTGATTGAGACAGTCTCACTCTGTCACCCAGACTGGAGTGCAGTGGCACAATCTTGACTCACTGCAACCTCTATCTACTGAGTTCAAGTGTGATTCACCTGCCTCAGCCTCCCGAATAGCTGGGACTATAGGCATGCACCACCATGTCCAGCTAATTTTTTTTGTATTTTTAGTAAAGATGGGATTTCACCATTTTTGGCCAGGCTTGTCTCTAGTGATCCACCCACCTTGGCCTCCCAAAGTGCCGGGATTACAGGTGTGAGCCACCGTGCCCAGCCTTAAAAACTCCTTTAAATGTGAATAGAAGGTTGGGCACGGTGGCTCACACCTGTAATCCTCGGAGGCTGGGGCGGGCGGATCACGAGGTCAGGAGATCGGGACCATCCTGGCTAACATGGTGAAACCCCGTCTCTACTAAAAATACAAAAAATTAGCCTGCCGTGGTGGCAGATGCCTGTGGTCCCAGCTACTCGGGAGGCTGAGGCAGGAGAATGGTGTGAACCTGGGAGGTGGGGCTTGTAGTGAGCCGAGATCACACCACTGCACTCCAGCCTGGGCGACAGAGCAAGACTGTCTCAAAAAAAAAAAAAAAAAAAAAAAATGAATAGAATTGTTTTCTTACTAAAAACACTAACATAAGACACTTGGCTCCTGTCTTTGCATGTCTGAGCTCTTCTAAGACAGAAACAATTACATTCAAGGGCAGTATGCTTAACCTACTGACATTTGAACTACAAAGCAGAAATGTTCAGATTTTCCTGAAGGATCAAGTCTTTCAGGCCACAAAATTTTCTGTCCTAGTTTCTTAAAACAGTAGTCCCCCCATATCTGCAATTTTCCTTTCCACATTCAATTACCCGTGGTCAACTGTAGTCTAAAAATATTAAATGGAAAATTCCAGAAATAAACAGTTCGTAAGCTTTAAATTACACACTATTCTGAGTAGCATCCAGGATGTGAATTCTTGCTTTGTGCAGCATATTCATGCTTAAATTCTCCGCACCCATTAGTCACTTAGTAGCCATCTCAGTTGTCATGGACTGTCACTGTGTCTCAGTGCTTGTTTTCAGGTAACCCTTATCTTACTAATGGCCTCAAAGCACAAGTGTAACTATGCTAGCAATTCAGATATGGCAAAGAGAAGCTGTAAAGTGCTTTCTTAAAGTGAAAAGGTAAAAGTTATTTAAGAAAGGGAATAAAAATCTTATGCTAAGGTTGCTAAGATCCATGGTGAGAATGAATCATCTTACTGTACAAGATGATCATCCCCAGAGCACATAGCCGTCAGACTTTCCAAGGTCAGTACAAAAGAATCTTAAAGACAGCTAGAGAAAAGGGTCATATAACTCATTATGCTAACAGCAGACTTCTCAGCAGAAACTTTACTAGTCAGAAGAGATTGGGGGACTGTTTTTAGCATTCTTAAAGAAAAGAAAAGATGGCGTAAACCCGGGAGGCGGAGCTTGCAGTGAGCTGAGATCCGGCCACTGCACTCCAGCCTGGGCGACAGAGCGAGACTCCGTCCTCATAAAAAAAAAAGGAAAAGAAAAGAAATCCTAGCCAGGCACGGTGGCTCACACCTGTAATCCCAGCACTTTGGGAAGCCAAGGTAGGCAGATTGCTTGAACTCAGGAGTTCGAGACCAGTCTGGGCAACATGACGAAACCCTGTTCCTACAAAAAATACAATTAGTCAGGTGTGGTGTTGTGTGCCTGTAGTCCCAGCCACTTGGGAGTCTGAGGCAAGAGAATCGCTTTAGTCTGGGAGGCAGAGGTTAGTGATCTGACATCCCACCATGGCACTCCAGCTTAGGCAACAGGACAAGACCCTGTTTAAAAGGGAAAAAAAAGCAGGCCAGGCGCAGTGGCTCACACCTGTAATCCCAGCACTTTGGGAAGCCGAGGCAGGTGGATCACCTGAGGTCAGAAGTTCGAGACCAGCCTGGCCAACATGGTGAAACCCCCATCTCTACTAAAAGTACAAAAAATTAGCCGGGCATGGTGGCAGGCGCCTATAGTCTCAGCTACTCAGGAGGCTGAGGCAGGAGAATTGCTGAAACCCAGGAGGCAAAGGTTTCAGTGAGCTGAGATTGTGCCATTGCACTCCAGCCTCGGCAACAACAGCAAGACTCCACCTCAAAACAAAAAAACAAAAACCGAAAAACCATAATGAGACCCAGTCTCTTTAAGAAAAAAATAAAAAAGGAAAGAAATCCTAACCAAGAATTTCATATCCTGCCAAACTAAGCTTCATAAGCAAAGAAGAAATAAACTCTTTCCCAGACAAGCAATTGCTAAAAGAATTTGTTACCACCAGACTGGCCCTACAAGAGATGCTTGAGAGTTTTAAACATGGAAATGAAAGAATGGTGACACCTGCTACCACAGAAAGACATGTAAGCACATAGCCCACAGACCCTGTAAAGCAACTACACAATCAAAACTACAGAGCAACCAGCTAATGACACCATGATAGAAATAAAGCCTCATGTATCAATATTAATCTTGAATGTAAACAACCTAAACCCCCTACCTAAAAGACATGGAGTAGCAAATTGGATTAAAAACAAGACCTAGCCTTCTGCTGTCTTCAAGACACCTGTCTCACATGTAACAGGACCCATAGGCTCAAAGTAAAGGGAAAGGGAAAAATCTATCACACAAATGAAAAAAAAGTGTGGGGCAGGGGGTCACTATTCTTACATCAGATAAAACAGACTTTAAACCAACCACATTAAAAACGGACAAAAAGGTCATTACACAATGATAAATGGTTCAATTCAACGAGAAGACTTAACTATCCTGAATATATATGCACTCAACATTGGAGCACCCAGATTCATAAAACAAGTACTTCTAGAGCTAGGAAAAGGCTTAGACAGCCACACAATAGTGGTAGGAGATTTTGACACCCCACTGACAGCATTAGACAGATTATAGAGGCAGAAAACTGACACATTCTGGACTTGAACTATTGGACCTAATAGACATCTACATAATACTCTACCCAACAACCCCAGAATATATATTCTCATCCGCCCCCAGAATATACTCTTAAGATTGATCACATGGGCCGGGTGCGGTGGCTCACGCCTGTAATCCCAGCGCTTTGGGAGGCTGAGGCCGGCAGATTGCCTGAGCTCAGGAGTTTGCAACCAGCCTGGGCAACACGGTGACACCCCATCTCTACTAAAATACAAAAATTAGCCGGGTGTGGCAGCGTGCGCCTGTAGTCCCAGCTACTCGGGAGGCTGAGGCAGGAGAACTGGCTTGAAGCTGGGAGGCAGAGGTTGCAGTGAGCTGACATCATGCCACTGCACTCCAGCCTGGGCAACAGAGCAAGACTCTGTCACAATTAAAAAAAAAAGAAAGTTAATCATGTGTTTCGCCACAAAGCAATGTGAGACTTTAGGCTCAACTTTATTAAAGTCTCAATAAATTCAAAAAAGTCAAAATCATACCGAGCATATTCTTGGATCACAGTGGAATAAAAGTAGAAATCAGTACCAGGAGGAACTCTCAAAACCACACAATTGGCCAGCACAGTGGTGCATGCCTGTAATCCCAGCACTTTGGGAGGCCAAAGTGGGAGGATGATTTGAACTCAGGAGTTCAAGACCATTCTGGGCAACATAGAGAGACCCCATCTCTAAAAAGAAAAAAAAAAAAAAAAAAAAAACCCACACAATTACATGGAAACTAAACAACTTGCTCCTGAATGACTTTTGGTTAAACAAATTAAGGCAGGAATCAAAAATTATTTGAAACAAATGAAAACAGATACAACATACCAAATATCTGGGGTACAGCAAAGATAATGTTAGGAAAGTTTATAGCAATGAACACCTACATCAAGAAGATAGAAAGATCTCAAATTAATTTGACATTTCATCTAAAGGAACTAGAAAAATTTAAAAAAGCTAACCCCCCAAACTAGCCAAAGAAAAGAAATAACTAAAATCAGAGCAGAACTAAATGAAATTCAGACCCAAAAACAATACAAAGGATCAGTGAAACAAAAAGCTGGTTCTTTGAAAAGATAAATAAGGCCAGGTGCAGCAACTCACACCTGTAATCCCAGCACTTTGGGAGGCCAAGGCAGACAGATCATAGGAATTTAAGACCAGCCTGACCAACATGGAGAAACCCCGTTTCTTCCCAGCTGATCCCCAGAAATACAAAAGATTCTCAGAGACTTATAAATACCTCTGTGCACACAAACTAGTAAATCTAGAGGAAATAGATAAATTCCTGGAAACATGCAACTTCCCAAGATTGAATCAGGAATTAATTGAAACCCTGAACAGATCAATAAGGAGAAATTGAATCAGTAATTTTTAAAAAATATGGCCCAGGCATGGTGGCTCACACCTCTAATCCCAGCACTTTGGGAGGCTGAGGCAGGTGGATCACCTGAGGTCAGGAGTTCCAGACCAGCCTGACCAACATGGTGAAACCTTGTCTCTACTGAAAATACAAAACTAGCTGGGTTTGGTGGTATGTGCCTGTAATCCCAGCCACGTGGGAGGCTGAGGCAGGAGAATTGCTTAAACCCAGGAGGTGGAGGTTGCAGTGATCTGAGATGGTGCCACTGCACTCCAGCCTGGGCAACAGAGTGAGACTCCACCTCAAAAAAAAAAACAAAATCTACCAACTAAAAAAGTCCTGAACCAGATGTATGCAGTTCTACTGAAACTATTCAAAAAACTTGAGGGACTTCACCCTAACTCATACTATGAAACCAGTATCATCCTGATACCAAAATCTGGCAAATACACAATGAAAAAATAAAACTACAGGCCAGTATTCCTGATGAACATAGATGCAAAAATCTGTAACAAAATGCTGACAAAGCAAATCCAGTGGCATATCAAAAAGTTAATTCACCACAAATAGGCTTTATTTCTGGAATGCAAGGTTGGTTCAACATGTGGAAATCAATAAATGTGATTCACCACATACATAAACAGAATTGAAAAGCATATAATCATCCTAATAGACACAGGAAGAGGTGTTTCGTTTTTTGTTTTTTGTTTTTCTTTGAGGCGGAGTCTCGCTCTTGTTGCCCAGGCTGGAGTGGTGCAATGGTGCAATCTTGGCTCACTGCAACCTCCATCTCCCAGATTGAAACTATTCTCCTGCCTCAGCCTCCCAAGTAGCTGGGACTACAGGCATGCAGCACCATGCCCAGCTAATTTTGTATTTTTAGTAGAGACAGGCTTTTGCCATGTTGGCAGTGCTGGTCTAGAAGGCCTGACCTCAGGTGATCCACCCACCTCAGCCTCCCAAAGTGCTAGGATTACAGGCGTGAGCCACCATGCCCGGCCTAGAAAAAGCTTTTGATAAAATTCAACATTCCATCATGTTGAATTCTCAACAAATGGCATTGAAGGAACATATCTACAATAATAAAAGCCATCTATGACAAACTCACAGCCAACATCATACTAAACAAGCAAAAGCTGGAAGCATTCCCTTTAAGAACTGGAACAAGACAGCCGGGCGCGTGGCTCACGCCTGTAATCCCAGCACTTTGGGAGGCCGAGGTGGGTAGATCACGAGGTCATGAGATTGAGACCATCCTGGCTAACATGGTGAAACCCCATCCCTACTAAAAATACAAAGAATTAGCCGGGCATGGTGGCAGGTGCCCGTAGTCCCAGCTGCTTGGGAGGCTGAGGCAGGAGAATGGTGTGAACCCAGGAGGCAGAGCTTGCAGTGAGCCGGGATCACGCCACTGCACTCCAGTCTGGGCGACAGAGCGAGATTCCGTCCCCCCCAAAAAAAAAAGAACTGGAACAAGACAGAGCCCACCCTCACCACTCCTATTCAACATAGTACTAAAAGTTCTACCCATACCGATCTAGCAAGATAAAGAAATAAAAGGCATCCAGATAGGAAAAAAGGAAGTTAAATTATCTGTCTTCCTAATGAGATGATTCTATACCTAGAAAACCCTAAAGACGCCACCAAAAGGCTCCTAGACCTGATAGGCAACTGAGTAAGGTTTTAGAATTCAAAATCAGTGTACAAAAATCAATAGCATTTCTATATAGCAGTAACATTCAAGCTGAGAGCCAAATCAAGAACACAATCCAATTTATAATAGCTGTAAAAACAAAAGACAAAACCTAGGAATAACTACAGAACACTCCTGAAATAAATCATAGGTGACAGAAACAAATGGAAAAACATTCTATGCGGAAGGATTGGAAGAAAAAACGTCATTAAAATTGCCAAGCTGCCCAAAACAATCTACAGATTCAACACTATTCTATCAAATTGCCAACATCATTTTTCACAGAATTAGAAAAAAACTTATAAAATTCATTTGGAACCACAAAAGCACCTGAATAGCCAAAGCAAGCCTAAGCAAAAGGAACAAAGCCAAAGGCCTCACAGTATCCAACTTCAAACTATGCTACAGGGCTTGCAGTAACCAAAACAGCATGGTACTGGGACAAAATGGACACATAGACCAGTGGAACAGAATAGAGAACCCAGAAATAATGTCATATACTTGCAGCCAACTAAGTATAAGGAGTACCTTCCCCACTGCATATCTGTGCCAATTTTGTTGAATTGGCAAAAATATGCAGTGGGAAAGGTACTCTTTATTCAAATAAATAGTGCTGGGGAAACTGACTAACTGTATGCAAAAGGATGAAACTGGACCCCTGCCTGTCACATATAAAAAGCAACTCATAATGGATTAAAGACGTAAATATAAGACCTCAAACTATAAGGATCCTCGAAGAAAACCTAGGAAATACCATGTTCACAAAGTTGTGCAACTATCACCACAATTCATGTTTAGAATATTCTCATGAGCTCCCAAAAGAAACCATCATCCATGCACAGCCACTCCTGATTCCCTCTTGTTCCCTACCCCCAGCCCTAGGCAGCCCCTAATTTACTTTCATGTCTGTAGGCCTTTTCTGTACATTTCATGTAAATGGAATCGAACCATTTGGGGCCTTCTGTGACTGGTTTCTGTTCACTTAACATAATGTTTTCTTTTTTTCTTTCTTTCCTTTTTTTTTTTTTGAGATGGAATCTCACTCTGTTGCCCAGGCTGGAGTACTTGGCTCACTATAACCGCTGCCTCACAGGTTCAAGGGATTCTCCTGCCTCAGCCTCCCATGTAGCTGGAATTATAGGCATGAGCCACCATGCCTGGCTAATTTTTGTATTTTTAGTAGAGACAGAGTTTCACCATGTTGGCCAGGCTGGTCTCCAACTCCTGATCTCGAGTGATCCACGCCCACCTCGGCCTCCCAATGTGCTGGGATTACAGGTCTGAGCCACCACACCTGGCAGCATAATGTTTTCAAAAAATTATCCATATTGTAGCATCTGTCAGTATTTCATTCTTTTTTATTGCTAACTAATATTCGATTCCATGGACACACCACATTTTATTTATCCACACATCTGTTGATGGACATTTGGGCTGTTTCCACTTTTTGGCTCTTAGAAGAATTCTGCTGTGAAATTCATGTACAAATTTTTGTGTGGATATAGTTTCATTTCTCTTGGATTTATGCCTGGAAGTGGAATTGCCAGGTCATGTGGTTATAACATTGTGTTTAACATTTTGATGAACTGCCAGACTATTTTCCAAAGCAGCCGCATCATTTGCGTTCTCAGCAGCAATGCATGAGGGTTCTAGTTTTTCCACATCCTTGACAACAATGGCAGTTATCTGCTTTTTTGATTCTAGCCACCCTCGTAGGGATGAGGTGATAATTTCATTGTGGTTTTGAGTTGCATTTCTGTGGTGATTGATGGTGTGAAGCATCTTTTCCTGTGCTTATTGGCTATTTTTATATTGTTTTTGGAGAAATAATCTGTTCATATTCTTTGCCCGTTTTATAATTAATTTGTCTTGTTTCAATCGTTTTTTATGTAACCTAGATACAAATCTCTTATCAGATACATGCTTTCCACATTTTTTTTTTTTGTTCTGTGGATTGTTTTTTCACTTTCTTGATGGTGTCCTTGGAAGCATAAAAGACTTCTAAATTTTGATGCAATCCCATGCCAAGTTCAGGTGGTAACCCCGAGTGCAGGGCTTTTCCACTGCAGTGCTTGCTTTTGAACCTGGGACCCTGAGCTCTTGGCATTCTAATGGCTAATGTTGTCTTCTTTCTTTCCTTTTCTCATTTTTTCCCGCAGGGATGGTTGCAGAGGAGTACAATGCCTTTTTCTACTCACTGGTATCCCAGGACACACAGGAAATGGCTTACTCAACCAAGCGGCAGAGATTCTTGGTAGATCAAGGTTATAGCTTCAAGGTACATATCCATTTGGCCTCTGGTTAGACTAGGACCGAGGCCTTCTTGGTACCCTGGCCTTCAGGAGAAGTGAGGACCACTGTCAGCAGGCAGGCACCAAGCATTAGGGGATTAGAGGCCTTGCCTCAAACTCCCTTGATCTCTGCATGAATCACTGAGGGCAGCTGTTGGCGGGAAGTGTGCTGTCCTGGCAGGACTGAGATGCCACGGCATTATGGCCAGCACTGTGTGAGTCTAAGCCCCGCAGGGCTGCTTTCTCAGGGATGTCTCTCCCGGTAGCTAGGAGAGCTCTTCCTTTCATCAGCTGGTAAGCTCCAGGCCTTAGTGTGCCTCAGTTTGCCTCCCAGACATCAGAGCCATCCCTGTACTGCAAGTCAGGTATTTTAATAATTGGGAAATTCTAAAGCTTTGGCTGACTTTCATTGGCTGAGGCATTTGCTTTCTTTCCTGTTACACAAATATTATTTTTATGTCAGTATTTGGTGTCCAGAAGAGCTTTATATTTGGGGGATAGATGGAGGGTTCTAGAAGTAGGGGAATTAAATTACCCTTATGGTCCACTAAAAGGACATCCCTAGAACATCAGACTCCCAGGTTCTTGATTGCAAAAGACTGCAATCCAGGCTGCCTTTTAGATACATTTTTAATGTGTCTCTTTATGCACTGGTGAGAATTCCCATTATTGGCCTTAGGAGGACAGGGTTGTCTTGCCTCCCCTCTTTTAGCTAGAGGCAGCGACACTTTTCAGACCTCATGCTGGCCTAGAGGACAAGATGCTTGGGTTTTGAGCCCAGTTTTTTGGAGGATTTGCATTGTGACCGTTTTATCCATCCATGAAAATCCCTGCTGGTAATAGCATTCCTACCTCCTGATTCCTGCCAAGCTGTGAGGGTAAGAGGAACACCAAGTCAGAAAGAGCTGCTCTGAATTCTTTGAAAGGTGACCTTGACAAAAAGGCACAATACCATACCTTAGTAGTTTGTGTTGGTTGGAGCTGTGTCTTCGGTGCTGCCTGTTGAGGAGCAGTCGTTGGAGTTCCCAGAGTCATGACCTGGAGTGGTTGGGCCCTGGGCAGACGTGCACATCGTCTATACTCTGGATCCCTGCCCAGAAGGACTCAGATCCTTACTTCTAGGAATTTTCCTTTAGTTAACGTTATGAGAATTGGAGGGAAGGAGAGTTCCCTTTCCAGAATGAACCCAAGTTTTCTGCAGGGATAGGGAGCCCTTGTAATAAGTTATCCCCATAGAAATGAAAACCCAGTCTCCACCATGCTGTTCTTACTCTTTCAGAGCAGTTCTGTAAATATCTTCCTGATATCCTATCATTTTCATTTTCATGTGCTCATTCCTGCTGGAAGCCCCAGTTGCTGGGCACAGCAGATGCCAGGGACCTTCTCAAAGGGCCACAGCATGTGCTTTCCAGTCTCTTGTCCCTTCCTTTGCCTGCTCCAAGATGTGAAGGCTACCCGAAGGAGCCTTTTAAACTTACTGAGATTCTTCCTGTTGATCTTCCATACATGATCATTTAGATGCTATGTGTTGGGGGCAGATTTCTCTGAAATTCCTGTGTCCCTCCGGTCTTGAGATTGTTAGTCAAGCTCCATGTTAAAAGCAGCTCCTGATGCTGGTCTCTGGAATTCTAGGGAGAAGCTCTCCATTGTTGGCCACCACAGTGGCTGGGCCTGGGGAGGGAAGTGAACAGAGCAGGTGGACCCAGGAGAAGACAGAGGAGGGTTGGGGAGAGAGAGCAGAAGGGAGCATGTCTGCTGGCTTGGGCTTTGCAGGTGATCACAAAGCTTGCTGGTATGGAGGAGGAAGACTTGGCGTTTTCGACAAAAGAAGAGCAGCAGCAGCTCTTACAGAAGGTCCTGGCAGCCACTGACCTGGATGCCGAGGAGGAGGTGGTGGCTGGGGAATTTGGCTCCAGATCCAGCCAGGTGAGTAAATGGGTGAGGAGGGTCCAGGTGTCAATGCTCCCACAGGGCAGCGTTTGTAGACACAGACACAGACATGTAGTCTGTGGGCCCCCGGATGGGCCCATGGGATTTTTTTGGAAATGTCGGAAAACACGGAAGAGATGAGTAGAAACAACCCTTGTTGCCCTTTTGGTGTGTGCCCCTGGTCCTGTTGCATACAGCTGAGCTCGCAGTGGCTGTGACTGTCTCCTGCTTTACTCACACGAGTATTCGTTAGATCTTGATGTTGAAGCCCAGGATGGCAAGCAGGTGACCCCAGCTCACCTTGGTGGCGACTGGAGGGAGCGTGATGGGCCGGGGCACGTAGCTCCCCACACAGGGCTGCCATTCCTGCTCGTGGGCACACAGTTCTCTGGTTCCTCCTCAGTGATAAAGCTGAGCCCTCTAGCCCCTAAGACAGCTCTGAGGTCAACTCTTGTGGTAGCTTCAATACTTAACTTTGAAAACTGTCGAGTTCTGTGAAAATACTCAACCTTTCATTTATTCTACAAATCTGCCTGCTCTAGGCCAAGCAAATATATGGTCTAATTAGTGAGAGCATCATTATGGAGAATTATCAGGCCTGTCCAAGGGGAGAAGTGCACTTTAGTCAGGTGCGTGTGAAATTCAGTTGCCGTTAGAGCTGGAAGGTGAGCAACTGCTGGGCCAAGGAAGCAGCTGTGCCTGCGGAGGGGCTGCCCTCCCTTGAGCCTAAGGCTTTTCTCCCCCGCTAGGGAGCACTCTCCATGGGAACCCAGGAGAGTGCTCTCACTGCCCTCACCGGTTGTAAGGAGGTGCGTGGTTCATTCTCCTCACAGGATAGAAATGTCAGGATGGATATGGTTATCCCCGTTTTACAGATGAGGTCATTGAGGTGAGGTGCAGACATTAATTACTTGCCCCAGGGTTACTCAGGGACAGGTGCAGCCCAGAGTCAAGCCCAGAGCTTTCTGTCCTTCCACTTGATTCAAAGCCTCATGGTGGTGTCTCAGGAGATTTTAAGGGACTTCTGCCTTAACTGTTAAAAAAAATTCTGTTCAGAACAGGCATGGTGACTCATGTGTATAATCCCAGCACTTCGGGAGGCCGAGGCGGGAGGATCGGTTGAGTCCAGGAGTTTGAGACCAACATGGTCAACATATGGAGACCCTGTTTCTCTCTTAAAAAAAAAAAACAAAAACTGTTCAGAAGCTGTTGTTAAGTGAGGCAGTGTGCCTTATGGTTAAGAACAGTCTGAAGCCCGGCTACCTGGGTTCAAGCCTCATCGCCTTAAGAGCTATGTGATCTTGGCGAGGTTACTTCATCTCTCTGTGTCTCAGTTTCCTCTTCTTTAAGGTGTGGATTATAATAGTTTTGAGGATTAGAGGAGATAATGCATGTCAAATGCTTAGAACAATGCCTGAGACACAGTAAGCGATCTGTAAACATTATTTAAATTGATGTATTAAATTTATGTAAGTCTTACAACATTTGCTGTGATTATACGTATTATAAAAGGAGTGTCTTTTCTTCTGGAGACTAACATGGGCTGGTCCTCTCTTCCTGGCAGGCATCTCGGCGCTTTGGCACCATGAGCTCTATGTCCGGGGCCGACGACACTGTGTACATGGAGTACCACTCATCACGGAGCAAGGCGCCCAGCAAACATGTTCACCCTCTGTTCAAGCGCTTCAGGAAATGATGCTGAGGCAGGGTACTTCGTTCAAGACCGGCGCTTGGCACCCTCGTTGGAAAGGGATTTTCAGCATAACATTTTCCTTCCACCTCCTTGACCTTCCCTCCAGCGTTGGCCAAACTGTGCTGAGGAAACTGCCTCAAGGGCTTGGCTCTGCCTTCATGGGTCATCTAGGGTTTTATAAAGGAGGAGGAGACAATATTTTTTCAAACTTTCTGGGGAGTGGGGTCATTTCTGTATATAAAACATTTTAATATTTAAGGTGTATTTATCTTACTGTTCTGAATAAACAGAATGGACCATTGAACTACTCTTCATTGTACAAGTGTTTTTATGCTGCTTCCTGGGCATGGGTTATGTCTGGATGACCAGCCTCCATCAAGGCCCTACTTTGTAGCCTGCACAGATGAGTAAGATGGAGCCCCTCCCCAGGGAGCTACCAGGGAGCTGCACCCTGAGATAGAAGAAGCCTCGGCAGGAAAGACCTGGGGAACGGGGAGGGTGATCCAGCTGGAGGGAAGAGCCTGGGCAGTTGACTGTGGTCCCCGCTCACAGCTTAGCCAGGTGGATTCAGACTGGGGCTTCAGCCGCACAGCTTCCTGCTCTTCTGGTGGTTACAGCTATTCCTGCAGCCTTGTCCAAGGTAGACACCTACATCATGAAGGCCTTCCAGGTTGGCTCCTGGTGGTTCATCTCTGAAAGAGTGACTTCTTGTTTCTCCCCCGAAGTACGTTTTTAGATATTGCTGAGGGGCTAGATTCCTCTGCTAATAGCAGTTTAGTGCACTTGGGTGTTTTAATTGCTACTTTATTTTTAATGGCTTTGGGCTTTTCTCTTCTGTTCCTGGTATGAAAGCAAAGGTGTTGAGGAAAAGACAGTCCAGGCAGGATTGCTTGTTGGAAGGTAGGCACCCATGAGGCATATCCTCCTTGCAGAAAGACTTGTGATTCTGAGGAGGAGGCTCACTCCCTCGAACGGGAAACAGCGCCCACACTTGGGGAGTGAGTGTTGAAACCCTGGCCACGTAAGGCCTCCGAGTGGAGTCCCTGCCCATCCCCACAGCTCGGCAGCAGCTTCCTGTACTCAGCTCCAGCACAGGTGGGCTGCTGTCTGTGATGCAGCCACAGACTGTCTGAGGAGAAGAAAGTATTAGGTTGGTGCAAAGGTAACTGGCTTTTGTCATTACTTTTTTTTTTTTTTTTTTGAGACAGAATCTCGCTTTGTTGCCCAGGCTGGAGTACAGTGGTGCAATTTCAGCTCACTGCAACCTCTGCCTGCCAGGTTCAAGCGATTCTCCTGTCTCAGCCTCCCAAGCAGCTGGGACCACAGGCACCCGCCACCATGCCCGGCTAACTTTTTGTATTTTTAGTAGAGACAGCGTTTCACCATATTGGCCAGGCTGGTCTCAAACTCCTGACCTTGTGATCCCCCTGCCTCGGACTCCCAAAATGCTGGGATTACAGGTGTGAGCCACTGCGTCTGGCCACCATTACTTTTAACGGCAAAAAACAGAATTACCTTTGCACCAACCTAATACCTCTTTCATCAGGGGGCTTTGAAGCAAGAGCCACCTGCCCCACGTTCCGCCTCTCTGAGCTGACCTTTTGGTGACAAACACTCTCTCATAGTCTAGTCAGCAGCTGGTGCTGCCAGGCATCTAGCCACTCTATCAGGGCAAACCCCAGGAACGAGTAACAGGGCCCTCACTAGGAGGAGAGGGCCTGAGCAGCCCTGTCTGAGGTGCGTGCTTGAGCCCACAGACTCGCCTGTCATGTAACCCTGATAGACGGCACTCAATGTTCAAACTTGACTGTAACCATTACTCTTTTCAGTCTCGCCTCCTGTCATGCCTTTACACTTGAGACTCTCAATACTGAGCACTTCCTGTATTTTCACATTTCTGGCCCCCGTTTTCTTGTCTATTGACAATGTTGAATTTTACCTGAACCCTGTGATCCTAGGAAATAGACATATTTAAAGGAATCCCTTGTCCTTGGTGTTCTGGAAAATAGTTTACTGCAGAGAACCATCCTTCCTGGTATGACTCATGAATGCTGCCCTTGAAGACCCCAGTCGAGGCCAGACACAGGCCTTCTAAATTCCCATTCTTTGCCTCATAAATTAGCTAAACTGCTTGTCCCCAGTGATCAATGGGAACAAAATGCTTGTGAACCACACTTTGGTTTAGATTCTCTTCTACCCCAGGACCCCTGAACTTTGATTCACCCTCCCTTCCACCCCTGGAGAGAATAGACTGGACTCAGGGTAAGTCACTGATTGGATCTACTGTCCCACCATGCCATTCCCCTTCATCCCACTTCTGTCTTCTACTTGCTTCCCCTCCCTATAAAAGAAAACCCCTTTGCCTAACCCTGAGACAAACAGATCTTATGTTCAGTGCATTCTCCCTGCTGCAATAGTACGCCCCTCCCCACCACTTTGCAACAATCCTTTCAAATAAAGTCTCCCTTTACCAAGTCCAGATTTTTTCTTCTTGTTTTTCTTAACATTGTCTGTTCTGTGAACTTAAGCTCCAGATCTTTTTATTTGACATCATGTAACAAGTTTTTATCTAAATGTCCAAATGTCTGTTGGTAATACATAAAAATACAATTCATTTATACGTATCAGTTTTTATATATCATTTCTCAGTCATGCAGTCATGCTAAACTCAGTTCTAGGAAATTTTTCTGTAAATTTCTAGAATAATTCAGCTAAAATCAGTGAAGATATAGAACACTTGAACAATACTATTAACCAACTTGACCTACTTGACATTTACAGAATACGCTGCCGAGTAACAGCAGTGTAAGCATTTCTTTTCAAATATACACATCACTTGCGAAGATAGAATCCATGTCAGGTCCTACAAGTCCTAATATATTGGAAAGTATTTAAGCCATACAAGCCGTAATCTGTGCCCACAGTGGGATTAAGTTAAAAGTCAATAGAAAAAGAGTCTGGGAAACTCTCAAATATTTGGAAAAGGTAGTGGTTAATTTTAGGTGTCAGCTGAGTTAAGGGATGACAGCTCACTGGTAAGCATTTTTGAGTGTGTCTGTAGGAGTGTTTCCAGGAACGAGGAGCATTTGAAGCTGTAGATTGAGTAAAGCAGATCCACCCCCACCAACGTGGGTGGGCCTAATATATCCATCAAGGGACCACCAGATAGAGCAAAAAGGTGGAGGAAGGGTGAATACAAACTGTAGAATACAATATTGATTTATTAAAAAATGCAGTTGGCTGGGCGTGGTGGCTCACTACACCTGTAATTCCAGCACTTTGAGAGGCCGAGGCAGGTAGATCACCTAAGGTCAGGAGTTTGAGACCAGCCCAGCCAACATGGTGAAACCTCATCTCTACTAAAAATACAAAAAAAAATCACTGGGTGTGGTGGTGAGCACCTGTAATCCCAGCTACTCAGGAGGCTAATGTGGAAGAATCTTTTGAATCCAGGAGGTGGAGGTTGCAGTAAATTGAGATTGCACCACTGCACTCCAGCCTGGGCGACAAGAGCAAAACTCCATCTCAAAAAAAAAAAAAAAAAAAAAAAAAAAGAAATCTTTTTATATACTCAGCGACAAACATTTGGAAGTTAAAACAAAAAATACTATTTACAATAGCATAAAAAATATGCAATGCTTAGGGATTATCTTATGAAATATATCAATTCTGCCTGTATTAGCCTATTAATGTAATCTTTTTTTGAAACAGGGTCTCACTCTGTCACCCAGGCCAGAGTTCAGTGGCGCAATCAAAGCTCACTTCAGCCTTGGCCTCCTGGGCTCACGCGAGTCTCCTGCCTCAGCACCCCAGTCCAACCCGGTAGCTGGGACTACAGGCATGTGCCATCATACCCGGCTAATTTTTTTTTTTTTTAATTTTTTGTAGAGACAGGGTCTTACTACGTTGCAAGGCATGGTCTTGAACTCCTGGGCTCAAGTGATCTTCCTGCCTTGGCTTCCCAAAGTGCTGGATTACAAACATGAGCTACAGCACCTGGCCAGTTTAACAAATTTTAAATCAAATTCTTAACCAGATTTGTCGTGGAAACTTACAAACTAATGGTAAAATAAATGTCAAAGAATAAAGAAATAAAAGTATCGAAGAGAATTTATAAGGACAGTGCAGTAGGCACAGAAAAATATACCAGTGGAATGGAATACAGAGCCTAGAAAAATATTACTGAGAACTTGATCTGTGATAGCAGTAGCATTATGTAAGTTTGTATACACACACCTACATATCCTCCTTCATCTATATCCATTCCAACAGTATCTTTCTATCTACCCCCATGAGTTCACTAAAATTTCTACACAGGGTTTGTTTATTTATTTTGAGATGGAGTTTCACTCTTCCATGCAAGCTGGAATGCAATGGTGTAATCTTGGCTCACTGCAACTTCTGCCTCCCAGGTTCAAGCGATTCTCCTGCCTCAGCCTCCTAAGTAGCTGGGATTACAGGTGCCCACCACCACACCCAGCTAATTTTTTGTACTTTTAGTAGAGATGGGGATTTCACCATGTTGGCCAGGCTGGTCTCGAACTCCTGAGCTCAAGTGATCCACCCGCCTTGGCCTCCCAAAGTGCTGGAATTACAGGCGTAAGCCACTGGACCCAGCCCACAGGGTTTATTTTATCCTGTATTTTATGTTCACAACTTCCTTCTTTGACAATGAGAAAACTGACTCCCATTTTACACAATATATTAAGTATTTTCTTACTTGCTCCCTTGCAGAATGTACAAAAGTCATTTCAGACCTGTTAATTTATGCCTTTGTGAAAATTAGATTTTAATTTTAATTCGAGTTCTAATTAGGTGACTCTAATTTTCATTTAACTCTAATTTTAATTCGAGTTAATTGTTTGTTAGGGACGTTTGGGTTTGTAACCTGAGGGCACAGGGTCTTAATCTTGTGTTGCTTGTGTTTTTCCCCAACCATCCTTCAATGTGGTTATGTCATTCATTTCATGAGCAGTTTCATTCATCTGGGGGCTTTTTGTATCAAACTTTCATTTATATAAGATTGTCCTTATCCTTGTTGATCATTTATTTATTTATTTGAGACGGAGTCTCGCTCTCTCGCCAGGCTGGAGTGTAGTGGTGCGATCTCAGCTCACAGCAACCTCCGACTCCCAGGTTCAAGCAATTCTCCTACCTCAGCCTCCCAAGTAGAAGGGATTACAGGCACGCACCACCATGCCCAGCTAATTTTTGTATTTTTAGTAGAAACGGGGTTTCACCATGTTGGCCAGTCTGATCTCTATCTCCTGACCTCGTGATCCTCCCGCCTCAGCCTCCCAACGGGCTGGGATTACAGGTGTGAACCACCACGCCCAGCCGATTTTATTTATTTTTCTGTTTTGAGCATGTAAAACGCTAACATGATTCCAACGTCTAGACTACACAAAAAGTGATATTTAGGAAAGTGCCTTTCTCTTATCTCTGTTTCCTTTGTGTTTTTCATCCCTTTCTTGACATTCCCTGTAGGTATCTAATTTCAGTTTCTGGTTTATCTTGCCTGTGCTTCTTTTTAGCTGAAATGAACAGATATATGCGTATTTTCTTATTTTTCCTTCTTTCTTTTTTTTTTTTTTTTTTGAGACGGAGTCTCGCTCTGTCGCCCAGGCTGGAGTGCAGTGGCCGGATCTCAGCTCACTACAAGCTCCGCCTCCCGGGTTTACGCCATTCTCCTGCCTCCGCCTCCCAAGTAGCTGGGACTACAGGCGCCCGCCTCGTCGCCCGGCTAGTTTTTTGTATTCTGTAGTAGAGAAGGGGTTTCACCGTATTAGCCAGGGTGGTCTTGATCTCCTGAACCTGTGATCCACCCGTCTCGGCCTCCCAAAGTGCTAGGATTACAGGCTTGAGCCACCGCGCCCGGCCTTTCCTTCTTTCTTATTTTTTCTTTTTTATTTTTTCTTCTGTCTTACACAATAGATATTATACAGTAGATAATCTTTTGCACTTTTTCTTTAACTTAATAAATTCTGGAAATTGTATCAATTCATTGAGGTCTTCCTCATTCTTTACAACCTCATAGTAGTTCATTGCGCGAATGTACCATAGTTCATTTAAGCACTGTTAGATGTGTGGCATTTAAGTTGTTTAAATTATTCTGCAATTGCAAACAATGCTTCAATAATAAACCTTGTGCAAATGGGTTTTCTCATTGTTAAAAGTGTATCTTCAGGGTGAATTCCTAAAAGTAGGATTGCTGATTCAAAGGTAAATGCAGGGACAGGCTCAGTGGCTCATGCCTATAATCCCAGCACTTTGGGAGACCGAGGCAGGAGGATCACTTGAGGTCAGGAGTTCCAAACCAGTCTGGCCAACATGGTGAAACCCCATCTCTACCAAAAATACAAAACTTAGCCAAGCACATGCCTGTAGTCCCAGCTACTTGGGAGGCTGAGGCAGGAGAATCCCTTGAGCCCAGGAGGCAGAGGTTGCAGTGAGCCAAAATCTTGCCACTGCACTCCAGCCTGGACAACAGAGCAAGACTCCATCTTACAACAAAATAAAACAAACAAATAAACAAACCAAAAAAACCCAGCAGTCCAGATGTGGTGCCTCACGCTTGTAATCCCAGCACTTGGGAGGCCGAGGCAGGTGGATCACCTGAGATCAGGAGTTCGAGACCAGCCTGGCCAACATGGTGAAACCCCGTCTCTACTAAAAATACAAAAACTTAGCCAGGCATGGTGGTGGGTGCCTGTAATCCCAGCTACTTAGGAGGCTGAGGCAGGAGAATCACTTGAACCTGGGAGGCAGAGGTTGCAGAGAGCTGAGATCGTGCCACTGCATTCCAGCCTGGGCAACAAGAACAAAACTCCATCTCAAAACAAAAAAGCAAAATAAACAAAACAAAAATGGTGAATGCATACGTAGTTTTTTTTTTCTTGGTGTAGAATATTTTTTTTTTCGCATGAATCAAAGTTTAGTTCAGTGGGAAATAATTTTAATCAAAGAATTGTACATTTTCTTCCCACATATCCTGTTTTGTATTAGGAAATTACATTGTGATCCATTTCACTATAAGTAAAATTATAAGTATTACAAAATACTTACAAGAAAATATTAAAAATAACTGAAACACAAAAGGCGAGATAAAGTAAACTGGTTCTTCAGAAATCTCTACTCCAATGCCCATAGCACACAAGAAGAGAGTCAAAACAATTAAGTAACTAAGATCTCCAGATCACAAATTTCCAAAGAACTGGAGAAGGGAAAGAAATGGTGAAAATCGTGGTGTGAAAGGGAATGGATCTTAGCAGCACTGCTTCAATAACTGATCTATTCTGAATGAAATACCCTCTTTTCTGTGCAGTAAATTCTGAACAAGGCTGTATTTTAGGAGATTCCTTGAACTGAAATTAGAAAACACCCTCACAATGGAAACAGTTCTTTCATCTAAGTTTAATAGGAGCCTCTTTCTCCATGGGCCACTGTTGTGAACAGAGGCCTGTTCGGGCATCAGAAGCTGTCACAGTAGCCCTTGCATCTCTTTCATGAAAGCCTCTTAGACATCATCCTTAGTTTGTACCGAGACAGGAACAGAAGGACCAGATTTGGGTGCTGCTTTGGAAAGAGGCACAGCAGAATCATCCTCTCACTTCCTTTTTTTTTTTTTTTTTTTTTTTTTTTTGAGATAAAATCTCACTCTGTTGCCCAGGCTGCAGTGCAGTGTTGCAATCTTGGCTCACTGCAACCTCCACCTTCTGGGTTCAAGCCATTCTCCTGCCTCAGCCTCCTGAGTAGCTGGGATTACAGGTGTGCGCCACCATGCCCGGCTAATTTTTGTATTTTTTGTAGAGACGGGGTTTTGCCATGTTGACTAGCTTGGTCTCAGACTCCTGACCTCAAGTGATCCCCCCACCTTGGCCTCCTAAAGTGTTGAGATTACAGGCATGAACCACCGCGCCCGGCCCCTCTGACTTTCTTTGGAGAGCAGCAGCAGCCCCTTTATTCTCCCGACGTACTCTCAGTGCAGTGGGCACAAATTGAGTAATCTCTGCCTTGGGGTTAGTGATCTGTGGCTTGACACTGATGGCTGCTGTGGCTTCTTCTCAGTGGTGGCTGCACTCGTATCATCTGTCTTGGGCCACTGAATCAAGTTGGGTGGAGCACTGGAAACCCCAGGGTTTGGCCAGGGAGCTGGTGGGAAAAGCCCAGAGGGGCAGGTCCATGCAGAGGCACCAAAGGTGGGCACATCATGCCAGGACGAGGTGGAGGAACACCCAGAGGTGCGGTGGGAGGTACTTTTGGTGGGAGTCCCCTAGGAGGGGGACCGGGAGGCAGACCTGGAGGTGGACCTGGGGGAGGGCCAGAGGGTCAGGCTAGTGTTGGTCCTGGAGGTAAAAGTTGGGTAAAGGCCCTCAGAATCCTGGCATTCCAGGTGATCTCAGGAATGGAGGAGGTGGCCCAGGAGGCCGTAATGGTGGAGTAGGTGGTGTCCAAGAGATGGTGGTCCTGGCATGGGATGTACTTGTATCTGAGACGGAGGAACAGACTGGGGCAGAGCCTGCCTCTGTGAAGAAGCAGTGGATGTGCCATCAGAATGAGATTCTTCTTTACACTGTTCTTGTGATTGTTTTTCTGACTGAGATTTATCAGAATCATCTTCGTCATCGTCCACTGAAAATTCCTCTACTTCTGGTCCCTCCTCAGGAATTTCTTGACGTGCCATAGGAAGCATCATGGCTTGAAGAAGAGTTAACTCCTTCATGTTCTTCTTTTTCTTGATTTTCCAGGCATATCTGCGAACTGTACACTCAGACCCGAGTTCTTTTCTTCATTGCTGTCTCTCTCACCATCATCACGGTGCACAGTTCATCCCCCCACTTTCTCCATCTGGTCTGTTGTTGTCACCATCATCAGTATTGTTACCATGCTTATGTTGGTCCTTGTCCTCAGAAGGGTCATCATCTTCACTGGTGCTAGAAACAGCATCATCATGACCTTGCCGGGTAAGTTCAGGTCTATGTAACACGTCTTCTTCATCTCACCTATGAGGGGGAAGACCCAGGGCAAACCCACTTTACGGCCATACATATGCACGACTTGAGGAGGAGGTGGGCTGGGGGAGGGCCAGGAGGTTTTCTGCCAGGGGGCAAACGTGGAACATTACGCCCAAGAAGAGGAAGGATAGAAACTGCCCGAGTTGGAGGTCCATAGGCTGAGGTTTTCTTAAGGATGGAGAGTGGCTGGGACCAGGAAGTGGGATGTCCTGGATCAAAACGTTGGAAGGAGCGTGCGGCGTATCTTTCAAAGGAATGCCCTCCACTTCTGCATGCTGAGCATTCTTGACAGCAGCAAAATTTTGGCTAAGTTGAGCCCTCTTCTGTTCCTACTCTACTTCTAGCTTTCTCAAGTCCTTGCAAATAACTGGATTTTCTTTTTCATAGAGTTGTAAAATACGTTCAAAGGTTTCACGCAGTTTTTCAAGCTTGTTTTTCAGTACTTTCTCATTTAATTGTGGCTGTTGCAGCGGGTTCAACTCCATTGCATCCAATTTATCCATGCCCCAGATAATCTGTTTGGGATCCTTCATTTTAAAAACCGCAGCTCTGGCCGGGCGCAGTGGCTCAAGCCTATAATCCCAGCACTTTGGGAGGCCAAGGCGGGCAGATCACCTGAGGTCAGGAGTTCGAGACCAGCCTGGCCAACATGGTGAAATCTCATTTCTACTAAAAATACAAAAATTAACCAGGTGTGGTGGTGCATGCCTGTGATCCCAGCTACTCAGGAGGCTGAGGCAGAAGAATCGCTGGAGGTGGAGGTTGCAGTGAGCCACTGCACTCCAGCCTGGGTGACAAGAGCAAAAAACTCCATTTCAAAAATACCAAAACCAAACCAAATCAAACCAAAACAACAACAACAATAAGCACTGCAGCTCGAACCATCATGTGCTGTTTTTTGTTCTTTAATTCTCTTCTGGGATTCCTTTTGGACTCGGTCTGTGGGGTTCATACACTTTCCACTCTTGGTGGATGAGGTCGGTCTCCATCCCATGTGGACAATTTGTATGGTTTACTGTTCATTTTTTTAAAAAAGAAAGAAAGAAAGAGAGAGAGAGAGAGAAAGAGAGAGAGAG
>NC_045444.1:9420207-9439197 GCF_002776525.5 Piliocolobus tephrosceles | reverse complement strand
AGAAAGAAAGAAGGAAGGAAGGAAGGAGAAAGAAAGAAAGAAAGAAAGAAAGAAAGAAAGAAAGAAAGAAAGAAAGAAAGAAAGAAAGAAAGAAAGAAAGAAAAGAAACAAAGACAGACTTCTGCTATGCTCCCAGGACTGCAACAAGTGGGGAGGTGGCAATTCCTGGCCTTTAACTTTCACTTTGTAAGGGGCTCTTGGTCAACCAACTCCTCAGCCACTGCCATCGTGAAACGTCGCCCCCTTCCCACATATGTGGTTTTGTGAAATGCTGACTTTACGGGGTTGTACTTATTCACATGTCGCTTAGCCATGCATGAGAGGCTTGTCTATCCACTGCATTACCATCAGAATGTATTGTTATATTTTTTAAATTCTGAAGATATTGGTTGGGTGTGGTGGCTCATGCCTACAATCCTAGCACTGTGCAGCTAAGGCGAGTGGATCACTTGAGGAATTCCAGACCAGCCTGGACAACATAGTTAAACCTCATCTCTACAAAAATGCAAAACGTTAGCAGGGCGTTGTGGCACAAACCATGATCACACCGCTGCACTCTGGCCTGGGTGACAGAGTGAGTCTCTGTCTTAAAAAACAAAATAAAAGAAAATATTATAGATGAGAAATGGTATTTTAGTGTAGTTTTAATTGACATTTCTTTTTTTTTTTTTTTTTTTTGAGATGGAGTCTCACTCTGTCGCCCAGGCTGGAGTGCGGTGGCTGGATCTCAGCTCACTGCAAGCTCCGCCTCCCGGGTTTAGGCCATTCTCCTGCCTCAGTCTCCCGAGTAGCTGGGACTACAGGCGCCCGCCACCTTGCCCGGCTAGTTTTTTTGTGTTTTTTAGTAGAGACGGGGTTTCACCGTGTTAGCCAGGATGGTCTCGATCTCCTGACCTCGTGATCCACCCATCTCAGCCTCCCAAAGTGCTGGGATTACAGGCTTGAGCCACCGCACCCGGCCGACATTTCTTCTATGAATTAGGTTGAGAAATCTTTCGTGTGTGTGTGTGTGTGTGTGTGTGTGTGTGTGTGTATAAATTCCCCATTCTTATCTTTTGCCATTTTTTTCTATCGGATTAAAAAATCTAAGCTGAGTGCAGTGGCACATACTTGTGGTCTCAGCTACTTGGGAGATGGGAGGATTGCCTGGGTCAGGAGTTTGAGGCTGTAGTGCTCAAAGACAGTGAGATGGCACCTGTGAATATCCACAGGACTCCAGCCTGGGCAACATAGCAAGACCCTCATCTCTAAAAATGAAAACCAAAATATAAGTAAATAAAAATGTTTAAAATTAACCTTTATTCATTTATGTATTTATTTTGAGATAGGGTCTCGCTCTGTCACCAAGGCTGGAGTGCAGTGGCACTATCACAGCTCACTGCAGCCTCCACTTCCTGGGCTCAGGCGATCCTCCCACAGCAGCCTCCCATGTAGCTTGAACCACAGATGTGTGCCACCATGCCTGGCTAATTATTTATATATATATATATTTGTAGAGACAAGCTCTCATCATGTTGCCCAGGCTGATCTCGAACTCCTGGGCTCGAGAGATCCACCTGCCTCAGCCTCCCAGAGTGCTGAGTACAACAGGTGTGAGCCACAGTACCCAGCCTCTCCACTGGCTTTCAGGGGTAATATATATTGTAAATATTTTCTCCCAGTGTGTCGGCTGTCTTTTTACTTTGCTTATGGTGATATTTGCTCTGCCGAAACCCTTGTTTTTTGTTTTAATTTAATCAGTTTTATCAATGTTTTTAGTACATTTAGTGAATCTGGATTTTGAGTCATAATGAGAATGTCTTTCCCTATATGAATTTCCCTCTTAAAGAGAAATTCACCTCGTTTTCTCCTAATACGTGTAGGGATGTATTTTCCATTTAGATCCCTGATCATCTGGAGTTTATTTTTCAATAGGTGTGATGAGGTGGAGCTCAATTTCATCTTTTCCCCCAAATGGCAAACCGAGGGTCCCAGCATCATTTATTTGAAAGTGCATTTTTGCCCGAGTGATTTGAGTTGCTACCTTTATCATACACTAAAGTTCCATATGTATTTAAAATTATTTCTGGTTTTTCTGTGACAGACTTGACAAACTATAATAGACTTGTGTACCTGTTCAAGTGCTAGTACTACATTGTTTTAATTATAGAGGTTTAATAGTATGCTTCAGCGTCTGATTGGGCTAGTCACCTTCATAGCTTTTCCTTTTTAGTGATTTCCTGGCTATTCTTAAATTACATGTTTATTTTTCCAGGTGAAGTTTAGCATCAACTTGTCTAGTTCCATTTTTTCAAAAAGTTTGTTGGTGTTTTTTATTGGGATTACATTAAAGTTATAAGTTAACTTAGGGAGACCTGACATTTTTATTATGTTGAGTCATTCTAAGAACAATAAGTATCTTTCAATTTGTTCAAGTACACTTTTATGTTTTTAAAGCTTTCCTCATGTGGATTTTATACGTCTCCTATTAGTACTTATTCCCAAATACTTTATCTTCTTTGTTGCCATATAAATGGCATTTTCTGTGCCATTGTATACTCTACCTGGTTATCATTTGTGTATATGAAGGCTATCAAGTTCTATATGATAATTTTACCTTATCAAATTGTTAGTTTTATTGATATTCTAGGGTTTTGTTTTGTATGTACACTCATATCATCTGCTAGATATAGTTTTACTTTTTCAAATCTCATGCATCTTATTGATTCTTCATGTCTAATTGCATTGAGCTTATATCTCTAGTATAATGTTGATTAGTAGTGGAGATGCTGGGCAAATTCATCTTGTTCTCGGTCTTAGTGGAAAGTTTCTGGGGCTTCCCCATTAAAGAGTTAGTGGCTTTTTCACTAAAAGTGTATGTGTGGGGGTGGGAGTGTGTGTGTATGAAAGTGCACATATGTGTATTTGCATGTTAATAAAGGATAGGTCAAGGGTGGTGGCTCATGCCTGTGATACCAGCATTTTTGGAGGTCATGGTGGGAAGATCACTTGATGCCAGAATTTTAAGAGTAGCCTGGGCCACATAGCAAGACCCTGTCTCTACAAAAACATTAAAAAAAAATTACTGAGTGTGGTGGTGTGTGCCTGTAGTCCCATCTACTCGAGAGGCCTAAGTGGGAGGATTGCTTAAACCCAGGATTTGGAGATTTCGGTGAGCTATGCTGACAGCACTGCACTCCAGCCTCAGCAACAGAGTGAGACCCTGTCTCTAAAAATACTCTGAATAATATAACTTCCTATTTTCTTGAGGGTTTATTTTTATTTTTATTTTTTTGAGACAGTCTCACTCTGTCACCCAGACTGGAGTGCAGTGGTGCCATCTTGGCTCACTGCAACCTCCGCCTCCCAGGTTCAAGCTCTTCTCCTGCCTCAGCCTCCAGAGTAGCTGGGACCACAGCTGCACTCCACCACACCTGACTAATTTTTATATTTTTAGTAGAGACCGGGTAAGAAATGGTAACCCAAATGTTCATTAATGGATGAATGGATAAAGAAAATGTGGTCAATATATACAATGAAATATTTTTCAGCCTTCAAAAGGAAATTCTGTCATAGGCTACAACATAGATGAAGCTTGAACAGATTATGCTAAATGAAATAAGCCAACGTCCAAGGACAAATACTGTATGATTCTACTTACATGAGGTAACTGGAGTAGTCAAATTCACAGAGATAGAAAGTAGAATAGTGATTGCTGGGGGTTGGGGAAAACAGAATATGGGGAGTTAGTATTTTATGGATACAGAGTTTCAGTCTGGAATAATAAGGGGAAAGATAACAGTGATGGTTGCACAAAAATGTGAATGTACTTAATCCCATTGAACCATACATTTAAAATGATAAAAATAGAAAATTTTGTTACATATATTTTAGTACAGTTAAAAAAAATCCTGCTCTTATTCCTCAATGTTCAACACATGGTAGATGAGCAATTACTATCTGTTGAATGAACAATGAACATAGCAAAGAGCAACAGAAACAAGGAAAACTGACCAATTAATTCTGCCTGGATATATTTTTAAAAAGAAACTTCATAGAAACAATGACATCTGATCAATACTTTTACACACATTGAATTTTTCATCAGTTCACACAAGTTGAATTTATAAATTATTGAGGAATAATTTATTTAGTATAAAGTCCACCCATTTGAGGTGTGACCTTTTTGAAATTTACTGAATTGTTAACCACAGCACATCTAATGTTAGCATATTTCCATTTCTCCAGAAAGAAACCTCATGCCCAGCTATACAGTCCTTTCCCTTTCCCACGCTGAGCCCCAGGTAACTGTCAAACTATTTTCTGTTTCTATGGATTTGCCTTTTTTGAACATTTCATAAAATAGAATTATACTCCATGTAGTGTAATGTATAGATCCAAGATTCATGTAGATCCAAGATGACAAATCTACAATGTCAAGTTTCTACTGTCCAAAAGTTCAAATATCACAAATTCAAATGGTAATCCTGGTGCCAATAATTTGCAAAGGTTTTCAACCATGGGTCTTGAGACTCTAAACGACTGATAGCACATGCTCTCCAAATCAGAGGGCAGTTCTCTTTTCCTGACATTCTTGTTGTTTTTACTATTTTATTCCACTATTCTTCGTTTTACTATTCACTGTTTCCTTTTTTGTTTTTTTGTTTGTTTTTTTTTTGTTTTTTGAGACAGGGTCTTGCTCTGTCGCCCAGGCTGGAGTGCAGTGGCACGACCTCGGCTCACTGCAAGCGCCGCCTCCCGGGCTCACGCCATTCTCCTGCCTCAGCCCCCCTAGTAGCTGGGACTACAGGCGCCTGCCACCTCACCCGGCTAAGTTTTTGTATTTTTAGTAGAGATGGGGTTTCACCGTGTTAGCCAGGATGGTCTCGATCTCCTGACCTCGTGATCCGCCTGCCTCGGCCTTCGAAAGTGCTGGGATTACAGGTGTGAGCCACTGTGCCCGGCCTTCTTCTTTTTTTTTTTTTTTAAAGGACTTAGAGACCATTTGATTATATATAACAAGAATATTTTCTTCATACTTATTTTTCACAAATTTGACCTCTATTCCTATAAATCCAAGCTTAATTTTAAAAAGCTAATCATATTCTGGTGAAACAATGAGACACATTAAAACTAAGTCTTAGTTTTTATGAAAATTCTGGCCAGTCCTTAAAATAGGGACCTTGGTAATGCTGTTTCCATGACTTGTAGATTGGAGGCTCAAGGCAGCTTTCACTCACCTCCTGATCGTCTGTGACCATTTTCAAAAACAAATGAAGGCATCAACATTAACAGTCTACTTGGTGGTTCACACTCTTCTCCCATGGAGAAGAACACTGATTAGAGGCAGCTTTGCAAGCTAGGAAAAGCAACAATGCCTTAATGTGAAACTATGCTATGAGAATACTGTGTCACAAGTGGATGTAGTTCAGTCTCTGCATAGAGTTTGTCATGGGGGAACTGGTGCAGGAGTGAGTTAGGATGAAAGGGAAATAACATTAACAACCATCATTAGAGGCCAAGATTGCTTACCTACAACTACATTCTCTTGTAGAAGTCTCACCATAGTTCTATAGGGAGATATAATGTCTCATTCCACTTTACAGAGAAGTTATGCCACTTGTCTAAAGTCACACAGTTAATAAATGGCACAGTGAGGATTTGAACCTTGCATGGGCAATCACCAAAGCCGACATTCTTAACTGCTATGCTGTGGGGCTATGTGATCTGACTTAAAAAAATAAAAGCAAACCACCACGGCACGTATACAACTATGTAACAAACCTGCACGTTCTGCACATGTATCTAAGAACTTAAAGGATAATCAAAAACATAAAATAAATAAAAAGAAGGTAACTACATATACACATCCCTCCACCCATCTGTACACAAAGCATACCACTCTGGACCTCGAGGAAAAATCCAGTAATACATCAGTTCACAGTATTTATCATTTACCAGGTACCCAGCCCTATTTGAGGAAGAAATCAGACCCTGCCCTTAAAGAATTACTGATTTCTGCACTGGAGAGAGCAGAAGATGGAGAGATAGGCATTCTGCACACAGTGTTGAGTGAGTAGGCTAGTCTGATTATAAGCCCTGTTGGGTAAGAATTTCACTGGCTCTCTGATTCCTTAGACAATTTCCTTCCCTTTCTGGGCCTCACGTTCCTCACCTGTGAGATGGATGGGCTGTCCCTGAGGTCCTATGATTCTGTGCTCACTGACAGTCTGTGCTCTTTGCTTTCTGTATGACACCATTTCTGCACATCAAACCCTCACCCCTGGGCTTTCCCCTGATTTCCACGGCTTCGAGGACCACGAAACCCTACATATTTCTTAAACACCCAGCTGTACTATGTGGAGTAGCTTTCTCTTATAAATGAGGATGAATTAAGATGAATTTTTGTTTGGGGAATTGCTTTACACTTTAATCACACACTGCTCTCCCCTCTCGCTGATTTTAGTCTCCCTATGGTTTCTCAAAGTTCGAGTCTCAACTTCCTACAGCACTTAGTGCCTCATTTGCCACAAACTGCCATATTTCACCTGTGGCTGAGTGAAGAATTCATTTCATTTCACTGTTCAATCTCAATAGCACAAGCATATATTCAGGACTGACATATTTTCATTATGGAAAAGCAAAGCTCTCAAACAGACGCTGCCCATAGGGATTAATGAGGGGAACAGTAATTTATTCTGCCGCTTGACATTTCGTGCAGAAGAATTCCCAAGTTATTTTATACTTTAACAAATAGTTCACGAACAAAGGAACTTAGCATTTTGGATGAGCATTAAACTAGGATTTAGGAGCCTGCTAACATTAACCAATAGAAATGAAGGCACTTTCCAGAATCACATTGAATGTAAGGATATTACCTAATGTCACAGCCAGCTGGCCACAGCAGATAGTCATTATTGACACCAGACAGCACCACCTGCCCTACAAACCAACCACAACAATCACTCCTAGAGAACCCTAAGGATACCCTGTAGTCTCTTACCCCAACACAAAATCTCTGGCCTATGGATTCAGTCAGCTGCCTTTGTTAGCATGAAATATGCTGGCCCATTTTTGGTCAAAAGCCCATGACTTTTTGCCACATAAATAACACATAAACTCCCTCTACAATTTCTCTGTGTATGCAAAGCCTACCTCCATCACCCTTGACCTCCTTTTTCATGTTAATCTTTTTTTCTCAATCTGCTTCACTTTTATCCTGCAGTCATTTCTCTTTTTATGGAATATCTCCTCTGTTTCCCCATCTCAAGCCACGTGCTTGGTAGAAGCATCTGCATCAGCACTGGTATCTTCCAGGTGATGTGTTAGCTATCACATATGGTCCCCTCAATCGTCGAAAAAGGCCACTTCTCTAGACCCCAGAAAAGCATAGCCTGGGCCTTTTAGCTGGTTTAGATTCTCAATAAAATTCTTTTTTAAATGAAAAGAACGGAAATAGCCCAGGATCAATCATGGACTAGAACCTCCAGTAACATTCCAAGGCTCAGAAAAATTCCTGTGAACTCATCCACTCAACAAATATTTATTTTTCCCCATCTTTACTGTATTCATTGATGGGGTTTCCCCCCATCCTACAACATGTGGCATTCATAGTAGAGAGAATTTCCCAATTCCAGGTCCACATCTGAGGGTACTGCAGTTGCTAGATCCGGGATACCCAGTATTGTTGCTTTTACTTCATTGTTCTGATCTGCAGCCTGTCTCCTTTGAGGTTCTCTGATGGCACTTGGGCCTGCCCCTTCTGAGCGGAGATTGAAGAAAAAGGGGGACGTGACTTCCAAAACCCCACCCTCTCCAAGTTGCTCTCAGGTTATCTCAGGCCACAAAACTCCCAGTGAGCCAGAATAAGGCCTAAAAGCTTATTGGCAAAACTCCCATGGGTTCCCCAGGGAATTTGAACCTGCCTCCCCTTCCCATCACCCAAGCTTATGACCAAGTGAATTCTCCAAAGCACCTACTGGGTACTAGGGCCAGCACAATCACTAGGTCCAGGATATTCAGTGAGGAGTATGGGTAGTGATAAGAACTTCAGGTCATGGGGGTTAGATAATTCAAGTGACCTCAATGTTTGGTAGCAGAACTGATAAGAAGCTCATTATGTTTCAAAATATTGAATAAAATTAATGTACTTCACTGATAGCTCAACCACCAAGATATAGATATAAATATATATGTCCCAATTAGTAAAGGAAAAAAACAACAAGCTAGCAAAAATCCACAAGGTTAAGCTAATTCTAGAACTAGCTTTTGCCCCAGAGTATCTGCTAATCTTTTGGTGGTTTCTGTCTTGTTTTAATAGTCTGTGGGTTCAGGAGACAATAGACAAAGCCTAGGCCACAGAAGTAAGTATACAGGTAAGCTCGGAAACTTCTGGAAAGCCAAGACCTTCAAAAGACAATGACTTCAGTGAATGGATTTTTTTAAAAAACAAGAAAATTGGGGTAAAGGAGTAGATATGCTGCTCTTGGCCTTGGTGTCATATAAAATAGAATAAAAATAAAAAACATTTCCCATGAGAATTTTTACACAATCTGCATTCATGTGGGTTTGAGGGAAGAATTTATATTATCTATGTGGTTCAAAAACCCAAGAAGAAAATTGAATTTAATGTGTCCCTAGCAGAATTAAACACAAATCTTCTCTGGGGAATAGCTGAAAAACTGATCCCAAATATAAACATAAGATATAGAAAACATGGGGAAATAATTTTAAAATATGAAATATAAAGTGAGAAGGTCCAATATAAGTATAATTGAAGTTTCAGAAGAATATAGGAAGTAGGGTGAAATCAATATTTAAAGAGGTATTGGGTTACAATTTTCCAGAATTAATGAAAGCCACCAATCTTTAGACCCAGGAAGCCCAAGAAATTCCAATTAAAATAAATAAAAGTAAATTTATTTATAGACCTATCAGAGTCTGTAGAACATTAAAGACAAAGAAAAATCCTTAAAAGCAGCCCAAAATAGAAGATGAATTACCTTTACCCTTTACAGAAATAACAATTAGATAGCTGGCTCTCAAACTTAAGTGGGCAGTAGAATCACTTGGAGGACTTTTAAGAACACATTTCCGAACCCCAACTACAAAGTTTGGGTTCAGTAAATCTGGAATAAGATTTTTAAAAGTTGCATTTCAAAAAAGCTCCAAAGTGATACTGATGCGGCTTGTCTAAGAACCACTTTTGAAAATCACTGAAATAGAGTGATATTTGCATTATAAAGAACAATATTGGAAAACAAAAGACATTAAGAATGATATCTGTAAAGTACCAAGTAAAAAATGTCACTGTCAATCTAGAATTGATACCTGGAAAAACAAGCTATCTTTCAAGAACATATGCAAAATAAACATATCGTTCAACAAAAATTGAGAATTTAAAGCAGACTTTCACTGAAATAACTTCAAGAATATGTGCTTCAGGAGGAAGAAAAATTATTTCAGAAGGAAGACTCAAGATGGAAAAAGAAATAGGGAAGCAAACAAAGCGGTAAATTTAAACCAATATTGATTATGGAAAACAAAAGCATTACTTTCTAATCTGAAGGGCTGTAAAAATGAATTTAGAATTAACACTGTAGCATACAAAAGCATACAGATCAATATTGGAATGATCAGATTTAAAACAGATTCTTATTTTGTGTGAGGAAAAACAATACATTTATTACATAGACTCATGAAATTATAAATATCAAAAATTTCACTTCATTCACTATAACAATGGTAACAATATATAACACCAAATTAGTTGAGGGGAATGTATGGAATGAGAGGAAAAGAATAGTCCAAAGGAATTTGTGAAAATAAAAAATAAGATAATAGAAAATCTTTACTTATTTTAATAAATATGAACCTTTATTTTTCTTTTAATATTTAATTCATTAAATAAGAAGCCTATTACATGTTAATATCAATAGCACTTTATAAAAATAAGTATATATTTCAAAACAATAATGAGAAGAGTGGCAATGTTCTATACTTGTGCAAATCTCTTTTATGTTCAACTTAATAGAAGACAGCTGGATTGTCATATCTGTTTCTGCATTCAATCTGTTGCAATATGTTGTGTTGGTTGAAGTATATAAAGAGAATCCAACTTCACATAGATGTGAGGCTGAAGAAGGAGGAATCTTTTATACTCTCTAAAAGAGTCTTTGTGACCTCCAGGGGTCCTTGGATCACACTTTAACAATTACTGTACTAAAAAGTTTCCAGTTTCAAGATTGCAAACTAAACGTGTACCAATCTTCTGCATCCTATGCCAAACTGAAACAAGTTACAGAAAATACATTAAAATAAAAATGTGTGGCTGTACCAAAAAATAAAAAATTCAGTATAGGCTGAGTGCAGTAGCTTATACTTGCAATCCCAGCACTTCAGGAGGAATGAGGCAGAGGATGACTTGAGTTCAGGAGGTTGAGGCCACAGTCAGCCATGATCATGCCACTGCATTCCAACTTAGGCAACAGAGCGAGACCCTGCCTCCCCCACACCACCCCTCCCCCCACCATAAAGAAAAGAAAACTAGATATTTGTGCATCAGGGGACAGGGAAATTCCTTGAAGGAGAATTCTATCATAAACAATTGAAAATGTCATTTTTAAAAGTCCCATGCATTAAGGTGGTGGATGTCAGAACCTGAAGGTGATCCAGAAGCAACAAATAGAGTGCTAAGTTGAGATACTCCAGGCAGATAAAATCTTGTGCATCACTCCTCAGGGCCCAGGCTGCAGCCATAGGGGTGGGGGTAGGGATGGAGGGTTGGTATCAGCAGGTGGGAACTGAAATCAAAGAGGCAGGACATTGTTCCCAGGGCCAGGAGAAACATAGGGTGCTCAAGCACCAAATGCCAGCTACTACTCAACTCATTCAATCCATGCTTGCCCATTCTTACCAGACACATTTCATTAAAATAGTAACACCTGCTAAAGTCTCATAGTGTAGACATACTGGATAGTGGAAATTTTAACAGGAAATTTCAAGCACCGAGATGAACACACAATAAAAAAATCATCAAATATAGGAGGAAATTTGACACCATGGAAGAAGCAAACTCAACCAATGGCAGAATTTATATCCAAAGATAAAGAATTAGTATTAGAAATAAGAATATGATTTTTAAAAAAGATAATTTACATACTTAGAAAATCTTCAAAATGTATTATTACCTTCTTAGAATGAAAAATACAAGCTAGAGGGGAAAAATGCTCAATAGATGTACTGAAACATCAAATAAATACTAAAAAGGAAAAAAATTAATTAACTGGAAAATTGAGTAAGGAGTTTTTCCAAAATACAGCCAAAGGAGTAATCAGATGAAAAGAAGGAAAGTTAGTAAATGTAAAGGAGAGATCTAAAAACAAACAAGTTTGTAATGGAAGTTCTGGAGAGAGTGAGAACTGATAATGAAGGGAGAGCAATGAGAAAAGAAAGACTAGCCAAGAACTAAAGACGGGCCCAAGTCTTCAGTTTAAGAGACCATTAGTTGTCAAGCAAGATAATGTCAAGGCTACATGTAAAACTCTAAAATATGCTGGAAACTCATAATAGCTACACATGAATAAATCAGGTTGATACAAGAGACTAGATATACAAACAGACAATGGCCAGGCCATATATAAAAATAGAACTCTGACTCACAATCTGCAGCAACCAGCTCAGGAAATCAACCCATAAACTGTGGTAAACAGCCCAGGAAACCAGTCTGCTATTTCTAAGTCAGACTTGTAGGGTGTCAGATCTCTACTTCTATCAAAAATCCAGGAAACTAAACAATAATTCCTGTGATAATTGTTCCCAAGCAGGACTTTATTAATAACTGACAGCTTTCCTAATTTTGTACCTACTTTTGTACAACAGAAGACCAATTAGGTAAAGTCAAATACCCCTAACCAATGACATAGAATGCTCTGTTTCTTGTTAGCCTGCCTGCAGCTTCCCCATGCCAATAGCCTCCAACAGGGCATACCTGAAGCCTTTCCTTTATTCACTATAAAGCTTTACCATTCCTCTGCCTGCCATTGAGCCTCTGCCAAGTATGAATGATGGTGGCTGACTCCCTTGCTATGGCAGGCTCTGAATAAACCATGCTGGGTTATTCTCATTTGGTTGGTCTTCATTCATTTTTATAGTTATTGTGGAGGCTCCATAGAGCCCCTGTCTGCACTGTGCACTGCACAGACCCCAGCCTTCATCTAGGTGCACTATTTACGAAGGCCCCTCATGCCTTGCTGCTTGTGGCTTATGAATCCTGTGATGCTGCACCCTGGGCATGAACTCTGCTCTCTTTGTGTTGAGTTTCTTGGCTATTTATTCTCAGTTTAGTCACTGGCTTTGTTATTGGTTCCTATTTGTTTGGCATCCTTGTTTGAATCAGGTCATCTCTTTTCATCTCTCCTGCCTTTTTTTTTTTGCAATTTTTTTGTGTTACTGTTTTGTGTCTTGCTGTCTAAAAGTGTCACTTGTCAAAAGAAGGAGAAACCTAGGGCAGAACATGGGCAAAGATCTTATTGGCCTGTTGTTCAAGCTGGCCTCACAGGCGGGGAAGTTTTCAGATCTTGTTAGACTGGTATCTATTGGACAAACTTTGCTGTGGGTCACCAATAAAACCAGATGAGGTTCTTCTTCCATCCTGAATTTGTCTCCTGAGAGCTTGGCTTTGATCCAGAGGTAATGTTATTTCTGGTTTTCCACCAGCCACGGGCACAGACTCTAGGGTCTATGTTCAGAGGCAGCCAACTGTCAGGTTGTGGACCTGAGACACGAAGTGCATAGCATTACATTCCTACCAACTATCACCAGCTCGCATGGGGTTCTCTAAGTCTAAATTCTCTCCTGCATCTGGCAAAATCCCTGCTTCTTGTATGTAATCTGATTACAGTCCTAATTCTTGTCTCTCTCTCTCTAAATGGCATAACTTCAGAAGGTGACTTAGATCTTCAGTGCCACGCTGGGGAACACTTAATTTGAATAAAATAGTTGGAGAGGCACCTAAGAAAAGAAAGGGAGTAAGATTCTACAAGCTCCATGGGTAACATTTCTTTTTTTCTTTCTTTCCATTGTTTCTTTTTTTTTTTGGGGACAGAGTCTCGCTGTGTCACCCAGGCTGGAGTGCAGTGGAATGACCTTTGCTCACTGCAAGGGTAGCATTTCTTGATTGGTGTTCAGGGACCTCCAAACAAAACTCTGAAGTAAAAATTGCATCACCAAAAAAGTCTCTAGCTAAAGCTAAAGGGCAACTTGACAAAGTTAAGCAAGAACAAACTAGACTTATTTCCCTAGTAAATCCTCCCCCCAGTCCTTATCCTCCAGATGCTAGCTCTTCTAGAAACTGCCTCCCTTCCCATCGCCCAAGCTTATGACCAAATGAATTCTCCAAAGCACCTACTGGGTGCTAGGGACAGCACAATCACTAGGTCCAGGATAATCAATGAGGAGTATGGGTAGTGATAAGAACCTCAGGTCAGGGGGTTAGACAGTTCAAGTGACCTCAATGTCTTCCTCTTATGCTGCTGATCCCTCTCCTTCCGCAACTCCTACCTCTTCTTCCCTTTGTCCAGCCCCCATACCTTTCCCAACAACTTTCCTAAAACCCCCAGATGCCAGTTGCCTATAAGGACCCATTCCTCTCATGATCCAGTCATGCAGGCAACTGTAGAACTTAAGCCTTGGACTTGAGCTCCTTCAAGAACTGCAACTAAAGATTTCCCTAAACCCAAACAAGACCAGCAAATACACAATAGCAAAGACTAGGAACCAACCCAAATGTCCATCAATGACAGACTGGATTAAGAAAATGTGGCACATATAACACCATGGAATACTACGCAGCCATAAAAAAGGATGAGTTGGTGTCCTTTGTAGGGACATGGATGCAGCTGGAAACCATCATTCTCAGCAAACTATTGCAAGAACAGAAAACCAAACACTGCATGTTCTCACTCATAGGTGGGAACTGAACAATGAGATCACTTGGACACAGGAAGGGGAACATCATACACCGGGGTCTGTTGTGGGGTGGAGGGAGTGGGGAGGGATAGCTTTAGGAGACATACCTAATGTAAATGACGAGTTAATAGGTGCAGCACACCAACATGGCACATGTACACATATGTAACAAACCTGCATGTTGTGCACATGTACCCTAGAACATAAAGTATAATAAAAAAATTCATAGAAGAATTTGGAATTACTTTGGGTACATATGACCTAGGGTTACCTGACCTATATCAACTTGTACACACGTTGGTCCAAACCTCAGATACTAAATCCTAAATGGCAAAAGCTAATTGGGCTGACCCAGAAAGTGACCTACAGGATCCTTCTTTCCATAACAAACGTGAGGGTCAAAAACAGGCCAGAAAATTAGGTCAACATCTCATAAAAAGCCATACCTGAAACATTAACAGTAAAAATTGATAGGACCACAATTCAATCATGCAAATAGGCACAAAAGATAAAACTATAGATTGCTCAAGATACAGTAGGAAATACTTTCTGACGTCTCTTGGGAGATAAAGAAGGTGCTGTTGTGATAGTAGCCCGTTCATTTCACTTTGTCCATGGAGTTAAACCTGACGTTAAAGACCTACTGTGAGGGCGGAGCAAGATGGCCGAATAGGAACAGCTCCAGTTTCCAACTCCTGGCGTGAGCGACACAGAAGACCGGTGATTTCTGCATTTTCAACGGAGGTACTGGGGTCATCTCAATGGGGAGTGCCGGACAATCGGTGCTGGTCAGCTGCTGCAGCCCGACCAGCCAGAGCTGAAGCAGGGCGAGGCATTGCCTCACCTGGGAAGCGCAAGGGGCAAGGGAATCCCTTTTCCTAGCCAGGCGAACTGAGACACACAACACCTGGAAAATCGGGTAATTCCCACCCCAATACTGTGCTTTAAGGAAACGGGCACACCAGGAGACTATACCCACACCTGGCCGGGAGGGTCCCATGGCCACGGAGCCTCCCTCATTGCTAGCACAGCAGTCTGCCATCTAACCACAAGGCAGCAGCGAGGCTGGGGGAGGGGTGCCCGCCATTGCTGAGGCTTAAGTAGGTAAACAAAGCCCCTGGGAAGCTCGAACTGGGTGGAGCTCACAGCAGCTCAAGGAAACCTGCCTGTCTCTGTAGACTCCACCTCTGGGGACAGGGCACAGCTAAAAAAACAACAGGGGAAGCAGCAGAGGCCTGTGCAGACCCGAACAACTCTGTCTGACAGCTTTGAAGAGAGCAGTGGATCTCCAAACACGGAGGTTGAGATCTGAGAACGGACAGACTGACTGCTCAAGTGGGTCCCTGACCCCTGAGTAGCCTAATTGGGAGACATCCCCCACTAGGGGCAGTCTGACACCCCACACCTCGCAGGGTGGAGTACACCCCTGAGAGGAAGCTTCCAAAGTAAGAATCAGACAGGTACACTCGCTGTTCAGCAATATTCTATCTTCTGCAACCTCTGTTGCTGATACCCAGGCAAACAGGGTCTGGAGTGGACCTCAAGCAATCTCCAACAGACCTACAGCTGAGAGTCCTATTGGAAGGAAAACTATCAAACAGGAAGAACACCTATACAAAACCCCATCAGTACGTCCCCATCACCAAAGACCAGAAGCAGATAAAACCACAAAGATGGGGAAGAAACAGGGCAGAAAAGCTGGAAATTCAAAAAATAAGAACGCATCTCCCCCTGCAAAGGAGCGCAGCTCATCGCCAGCAACGGATCAAAGCTGGTCAGAGAATGACTTTGACGAGATGAGAGAAGAAGGCTTCAGTCCATCAAACTTCTCAGAGCTAAAGGAGGAATTATGTACCCAGTGCAAAGAAACTAAAAATCTTGAAAAAAGAGTGGAAGAAATGATAGCTAGAATAATTAATGCAGAGAAGGTCATAAATGAAATGACAGAGATAAAAACCATGACACGAGAAATACATGACAAATCCACAAGCTTCAGTAACCGACTTGATCAACTGGAAGAAAGAGTATCAGCAATTGAGGATCAAATGAATGAAATGAAGCGAGAAGAGAAACCAAAAGAAAAAAGAAGAAAAAGAAATGAACAAAGCCTGCAAGAAGTATGGGATTATGTAAAACGACCAAATCTACGTCTGATTGGGGTGCCTGAAAGTGAGGGGGAAAATGGAACCAAGTTGGAAAACACTCTTCAGGATATCATCCAGGAGAACTTCCCCAACCTAGTAGGGCAGGCCAATATTCAAATTCAGGAAATACAGAGAACACCACAAAGATACTCCTCGAGAAGAGCAACTCCAAGACACATAATTGCCAGATTCACCAAAGTTGAAATGAAGGAAAAAAATCTTAAGGGCAGCCAGAGAGAAAGGTCGGGTTACCCACAAAGGGAAGCCCATCAGACTGACAGCAGACATCTCGGCAGAAACTCTACAAGCCAGAAGAGAGTGGGGGCCAATATTCAACATTCTTAAAGAAAAGAATTTTAAACGCAGAATTTCATATCCAGCCAAACTAAGTTTCAGCAGTGAAGGAGAAATAAAATCCTTTACAGATAAGCAAATGCTTAGAGATTTTGTCACCACCAGGCCTGCCTTACAAGAGACCCTGAAGGAAGCCCTAAACATGGAAAGGAACAACCGGTACCAGCCATTGCAAAAACATGCCAAAATGTAAAGACCATCGAGGCTAGGAAGAAACTGCATCAACTAATGAGCAAAATAACCAGTTAATATCATAATGGCAGGATCAAGTTCACATGTAACAATATTAACCTTAAATGTTAATGGACTAAATGCTCCAATTAAAAGACACAGACTGGCAAACTGGATAAAGAGTCAAGACTCATCAGTCTGCTGTATTCAGGAGACCCATCTCACATGCAGAGACATACATAGGCTCAAAATAAAGGGATGGAGGAAGATCTACCAAGCAAATGGAGAACAAAAAAAAGCAGGGGTTGCAATCCTAGTCTCTGATAAAACAGACTTTAAACCATCAAAGATCAAAAGAGACAAAGAAGGCCATTACATAATGGTAAAGGGATCAATTCATCAGGAAGAGCTAACTATCCTAAATATATATGCACCCAATACAGGAGCACCCAAGTTCATAAAGCAAGTCCTTAGAGACTTACAAAGAGGCTTAGACTCCCATACAATAATAATGGGAGACTTCAACACTCCACTGTCAACATTAGACAGATCAACGAGACAGAAAGTTAACAAGGATATCCAGGAATTGAACTCATCTCTGCACCAAGCGGACCTAATAGACATCTATAGAACTCTCCACCCCAAGTCAACAGAATATACATTCTTCTCAGCACCACATCACACTTATTCCAAAATTGACCACATAATTGGAAGTAAAGCACTCATGTAAAAGAACAGAAATTATAACAAACTGTCTCTCAGACCACAGTGCAATCAAACTAGAACTCAGGACTAAGAAACTCAATCCAAACCGCTCAACTACATGGAAACTGAACAACCTGCTCCTGAATGACTACTGGGTACATAACAAAATGAAAGCAGAAATAAAGATGTTCTTTGAAACCAATGAGAACAAAGATACAACATACCAGAATCTCTGGGACACGTTTAAAGCAGTGTGTAGAGGGAAATTTATAGCACTAAATGCCCACAAGAGAAAGCAGGAAAGATCTAAAATGGACACTCTAACATCACAATTACAAGAACTAGAGAGGCAAGAGCAAACACATTCAAAAGCTAGCAGAAGGCAAGAAATAACTAAGATCAGAGCAGAACTGAAGGAGATAGAGACACAAAAAACCCTCCAAAAAATCAATGAATCCAGGAGTTGGTTTTTTGAAAAGATCAACAAAATTGACAGACCGCTAGCAAGACTAATAAAGAAGAAAAGAGAGAGGAATCAAATAGACGCAATAAAAAATGATAAAGGGGATATCACCACCGACCCCACAGAAATACAAACTACCATCAGAGAATACTATAAACACCTCTACGCAAATCAACTAGAAAATCTAGAAGAAATGGATAATTTCCTGGACACTTACACTCTCCCAAGACTAAACCAGGGAGAAGTTGAATCCCTGAATAGACCAATAGCAGGCTCTGAAATTGAGGCAACAATTAATAGCCTATCCACCAAAAAAAGCCCAGGACCAGATGGATTCACAGCTGAATTCTACCAGAGGTACAAGGAGGAGCTGGTACCATTCCTTCTGAAACTATTCCAATCAATAGAAAAAGAGGGAATCCTCCCTAACTCATTTTATGAGGCCAACATCATCCTGATACCAAAGCCTGGCAGAGACACAACAAAAAAAGAGAATTTTAGACCAATCTCCCTGATGAACATCGATGCAAAAATCCTCAATAAAATACTGGCAAACCAGATTCAGCAGCACATCAAAAAGCTTATCCACCATGATCAAGTGGGCTTCATCCCTGGGATGCAAGGCTGGTTCAACATTTGCAAATCAATCAACGTAATCCAGCATATAAACAGAACCAAAGACAAGAACCATATGATTATCTCAATAGATGCAGAAAAGGCTTTTGACAAAATTCAACAGCCCTTCATGCTAAAAACGCTCAATAAATTCGGTATTGATGGAACGTACCTCAAAATAATAAGAGCTATTTATGACAAACCCACAGCCAGTATCATACTGAATGGGCAAAAACTGGAAAAATTCCCTTTGAAAACTGGCACAAGACAGGGATGCCCTCTCTCACCACTCCTATTCAACATAGTGTTGGAAGTTCTGGCTAGGGCAATCAGGCAAGAGAAAGAAATCAAGGGTATCCAGTTAGGAAAAGAAGAAGCCAAATTGTCCCTGTTTGCAGATGACATGATTGTATATTTAGAAAACCCCATTGTCTCAGCCCAAAATCTTCTTAAGCTGATAAGCAACTTCAGCAAAGTCTCAGGATACAAAATTAATGTGCAAAAATCACAAGCATTCTTATACACCAGTAACAGACAAGCAGAGAGCCAAATCAGGAATGAACTTCCATTCACAATTGCTTCAAAGAGAAT
>NC_045444.1:9419714-9419807 GCF_002776525.5 Piliocolobus tephrosceles | reverse complement strand
CCCACAGAAATACAAACTACCATCAGAGAATACTATAAACACCTCTACGCAAATCAACTAGAAAATCTAGAAGAAATGGATAATTTCCTGGAC
>NC_045444.1:9393923-9419704 GCF_002776525.5 Piliocolobus tephrosceles | reverse complement strand
CATCATCCTGATACCAAAGCCTGGCAGAGACACAACAAAAAAAGAGAATTTTAGACCAATCTCCCTGATGAACATCGATGCAAAAATCCTCAATAAAATACTGGCAAACCAGATTCAGCAGCACATCAAAAAGCTTATCCACCATGATCAAGTGGGCTTCATCCCTGGGATGCAAGGCTGGTTCAACATTTGCAAATCAATCAACGTAATCCAGCATATAAACAGAACCAAAGACAAGAACCATATGATTATCTCAATAGATGCAGAAAAGGCTTTTGACAAAATTCAACAGCCCTTCATGCTAAAAACGCTCAATAAATTCGGTATTGATGGAACGTACCTCAAAATAATAAGAGCTATTTATGACAAACCCACAGCCAGTATCATACTGAATGGGCAAAAACTGGAAAAATTCCCTTTGAAAACTGGCACAAGACAGGGATGCCCTCTCTCACCACTCCTATTCAACATAGTGTTGGAAGTTCTGGCTAGGGCAATCAGGCAAGAGAAAGAAATCAAGGGTATCCAGTTAGGAAAAGAAGAAGCCAAATTGTCCCTGTTTGCAGATGACATGATTGTATATTTAGAAAACCCTATTGTCTCAGCCCAAAATCTCCTTAAGCTGATAAGCAACTTCAGCAAAGTCTCAGGATACAAAATTAATGTGCAAAAATCACAAGCATTCTTATACACCAGTAACAGACAAACAGAGAGCCAAATCAGGAATGAACTTCCATTCACAATTGCTTCAAAGAGAATAAAATACCTAGGAATCCAACTTACAAGGGATGTAAAGGACCTCTTCAAGGAGAACTACAAACCACTGCTCAGTGAAATCAAAGAGGACACTAACAAATGGAAGAACATACCATGCTCATGGATAGGAAGAATCAATATCATGAAAATGGCCATACTGCCCAAGGTTATTTATAGATTCAATGCCATCCCCATCAAGCTACCAATGAGTTTCTTCACAGAATTGGAAAAAACTGCTTTAAAGTTCATATGGAACCAAAAAAGAGCCCGTATTGCCAACACAATCCTAAGTCAAAAGGACAAAGTTGGAGGCGTCATGCTACCTGACTTCAAACTATACTACAAGGCTACAGTAACCAAAACAGCATGGTACTGGTACCAAAACAGAGATATAGACCAATGGAACAGAACAGAGTCCTCAGAAATAATACCACACATCTACAGCCATCTGATCTTTGACAAACATGAGAGAAACAAGAAATGGGGAAAGGATTCCCTATTTAATAAATGGTGCTGGGAAAACTGGCTAGCCATAAGTAGAAAGCTGAAACTGGATCCTTTCCTTACTCCTTATACGAAAATTAATTCAAGATGGATTAGAGACTTAAATGTTAGACCTAATACCATAAAAACCCTAGAAGAAAACCTAGGTGGTACCATTCAGGACATAGGCATGGGCAAGGACTTCATGTCTAAAACACCAAAAGCAACGGCAGCAAAAGCCAAAATCGACCAATGGGATCTAATTAAACTAAAGAGCTTCTGCACAGCAAAAGAAACTACCATCAGAGTGAACAGGCAACCTACAGAATGGGAGAAAATTTTTGCAATCTACTCATCTGACAAAGGGCTGATATCCAGAATCTACAAAGAATTCAAACAAATTTACAAGAAAAAAACAAACAACCCCATCAAAAAGTGGGCAAAGGATATGAACAGACATTTCTCAAAAGAAGACATTCATACAGCCAACAGACACATGAAAAAATGCTCATCATCACTCGCCATCAGAGAAATGCAAATCAAAACCACAATGAGATACCATCTCACACCAGTTAGAATGGCAATCATTCAAAAGTCAGGAAACAACAGGTGCTGGAGAGGATGTGGAGAAATAGGAACACTTTTACACTGTTGGTGGGATTGTAAACTAGTTCAACCATTATGGAAAACAGTATGGCGATTCCTCAAGGATCTAGATCTAGATGTACCATATGACCCAGCCATCCCACTACTGGGTATATACCCAAAGGATTATAAATCATGCTGCTATAAAGACACATGCACACGTATGTTTATTGCAGCACTATTCACAATAGCAAAGTCTTGGAATCAACCCAAATGTCCATCAGTGACAGACTGGATTAAGAAAATGTGGCACATATACACCATGGAATATTATGCAGCCATAAAAAAGGATGAGTTTGAGTCCTTTGTAGGGACATGGATGCAGCTGGAAACCATCATTCTTAGCAAACTATCACAAGAACAGAAAACCAAACATCGCATGTTCTCACTCATAGGTGGGAACTGAACAATGACATCACTTGGACTCGGGAAGGGGAACATCACACATCGGGGCCTATCATCGGGGGGAGGGGGGAGGGATTGCATTGGGAGTTATACATGATATAAATGACGAATTGATGGGTGCTGACGAGTTGATGGGTGCAGCACACCAACATGGCACAAGTATACATATGTAACAAACCTGCACGTTATGCACATGTACCCTAGAACTTAAAGTATAATAATAAAAAAAAAAAAGACCTATTGTGAAAGTAGACATTAGAATGGGAAACAGCCCCATTAGCTAAACTCTAATACCTGACAGAACATTTTGCCAGGGCTTCAGGACAAAAGTGAGACAAGCTCTAAAGTAAATTTATGAGACTATAGATTAAACAGCTAGGTAGTCCATTCCCCAACCAACAACCTGCTGACAAGGACACATGTAGATATTGTCAACAGAAGGAACACTGGAAAAAGATGAACCCATCTTATAAAAGAAAAACCAAGACAAAGAAACATCCCTCAATTTGGATCAATGAACGCTTTCCAAGGAATGAAAAAACATTCAATATCTTGTCATACCCTCAAACACTCGAAGTAAATTAACTATGAATACAGTCATGCTAATCAATTCCTAGTTCAACTCATACTAAAAAAGATATGTGTGCCACTTTTTTTGCATTATACCTTGTTACCTTTCTTAACTTCTTCCTCAGAGTAAACTTACAACATATGTGGGAGGTATTTCAAATAACCCTCAGGTTTTCCCCATCTCCCAGCTCTTAACCTAACCCTTGTGTCTTTGACTGAAAAGCATTCTTTCCTGCTCTGTGATACCACTCCTGCAAATTTAATAGAAAGGTTACTTTGCAAATGGAACTTCAGTGATTAAAAGCATGCCAGGAGGACTATTTCTTCAGGTTCTAGAGAACTCCTCTGTTTATAGTCAAGTTGTGTCTACTCTGGATATGCCATTGCTTCTCCCATTACATTTAATGCATACCACAGAAAAGTGACACTCTATGGGCAAAAATTTTACTGATATAGGCAAAATAATCGAGCAGAACCTATAAAAATTACAGATAGAGTCTATCAAACCATTACATAAACTTCCCTAATATTCCTTGAACTCAGACACAGGTAAGGGATCAAATCTATAGTTACAAGCCTTGTATCTCAAGGTCTTCTCATACCCTGCATTAGCCCTGTAACACTTCTGTCCTGTGAGTAAAGAACCCAAACAGATGACGATGTCAATTTGCTCAAGACTTCAAGGCCATTGGCAAAATTGTTATTCCTCACTTTCCAGAAATACCCCAACCCACGCAATTCCTCTAGAAGGTACCTGCTTACCTGCAGTGAATCTTTGCTTACCTTTTTCAGTGTGCCTCTAGACTAGGAGAATCAATACATTTTTGCCTTTTCCTGAGAAGGACAACATTCTATCTAGACAGTCATGCTTCAGGGCGTTACTCAAGCCCTTTCCTACTTTTCCTAGGTCCTCAAACAAGACTTAAAAAATATGGGAGTGGTTGGCAAGATGGCCAAATAGGAAAAGCTCTGCTCTGCAGCTCCCAGCGAGATCAACGCAGAAGGTGGGTGATTTCTGCACTTCCAACTGAAGTACCTGGCACATCTCATTGGGACTGGTTAGACAGTGGGTGCAGCCCACCGAGGGTGAGCAGAAGCTGGGTGGGGCGTTGCCTCACCCAGGAAGCACAAATGGTTGAGGAACTCCCTCCCCTAGCCAAGGGAAGCTGTGAGGGACTGTGCTGTGAGGAACAGTGCACTCTGGCCTAGATACTATGCTTTTCCCATGGTCTTCACAACCCACAGGCCAGGAGATTCCCTCCAGTGCCTACATCACATGGGCCCTGGTTTTCAAACACAAAACTTGGCAGTCATTTGGGCAGACACTGAGCTAGCTGAAGGAGTTTCTTTTCACACCCCATTGGTGACTGGAACGCCAGCAAGACAGAACCATTTACTGGAAAGGGAGCTGAAGCCAGAGAGCCAAGTGGTTTAGCTCAGGGGATCCCACCCCCACAGAGCCCAGCAAACTAAGATCCACTGACTTGGAATTCTCTTTGCTTGCACAGCAGACTGAAGTCGACCTGGGATGCTTCACTTTGGTGGGGGGAGGGGCATCTGCCATTACTGAGACTTGAGTAGGGAGTTTTCCCCCCAGTGTAAACAAAGCCTTAAGGAAGTTCGAACTGGGCAAAGCCCACTGCATCTTGGCAAAGCTGCTGTAGCCCAGACTGCCTCTCTAGATTCCTCCTCTTGGGGCAGGGCATCTCTGAAAGAAAGGCAGCAGCCCCAGTCAGGGGCTTATAGATAAAACTCCCATCTCCCTGGGACAGAGCACCTGGGGGTAGGGGTGGCTATAAGTGCAACTTCAGCAGACTTAAACGTTCCTGCCTGCCAACTCTGAGGAGAGCAGCGGATCCCCTGGCACAGTGCTGGAGCTCTGCTAAGGGACAGACTGCCTCCTCAAGTGGGTCCTTGATCCCCGTGCCTCTTGACTGGGAGACGCAGCACGGTCTACAGACACCTCAAACAGGAGAGCTCCAGCTGGCATCTAGCAGGTACCCCTTGGGGATGAACCTTCCAGGGAAAGGAACAGGCAGCAATCTTTGCTGTTCTGCAGCCTCCACTGGTGACACCCAGGCAGACAGGGTCTGGAGTGGACCTCCAGCAAACTGCAGCAGACCTGCAGCAGAGTGGCCTGACTGTTAGAAGGAAAACTAACAAACAGAAAGGAATAGTATCAACATCAACAAAAAGGATGTCCACACCAAAACCCCATCTGAAGGTCACCAACATCAAACACCAAAGGTAGATAAGTCCACGAAGATGGGGGAGAAACCAGTGCAAAAAGACTGAAAACTGCAAAAAGCAGAACGCCTCTTCTCCTCCAAAGTATCACAACTCCTCACCAGCAAGGGAACAAAACTGGACAGAGAATGAGTTTGATGAATTGACAGAAGTAGGCTTCAGAAGGTGGATAATAACAAACTCCTCCCAGTACAAGGAAGCTAAGAACTTTGAAAAAAGTTAGAGGAATTGCTAACTAGAATAACCAGTTTAGAGAAGAACATTAATGACCTGATGGAGCTCAAAAATACAGCACAAGAACATCATGAAGCATACACAAGTATCAATAGCTGAATTGATCAAGCAGAAGAAAGGATATCAGAGGTTGCAGATCAACTTAATGAAATAAAGCATGAAGACAAGATTAGAGAAAAAATGGTGAAAAGGAATGAACAAAGCCTCCAAGAAATATGGGGCTATGTGAAAAGACCAAACCTACCTTTGATTGTTGTACCTGAAAGTAATGAGAAGAATGGAGCCAAGTAGGAAAACACTCTTCAGGGTATTATTCAGGAGAACTTCTCCAACCTATCAAGACAGGCCAACATTCAAATTCAGGAAATACAGAGACCACCATAAAAATCCTCCTCAAGAAGAGCAACCCAGAGACACGTAATTGTCAGATTCACCAAGGTTGAAATGAAGGAAACAATGTTAAGAGCAGCCAGAGAGAAAGGTCAGGTTAACCACAAAGGGAAGCCCATCAGACTAACAGTGGATCTCTCTGCAGAAACTCTACAAGCCAGAAGAGAGTGGGGGCCAATATTCAACATTCTTAAAGAGAATAATTTTCAACCTAGAATTTCATATCCAGCCAAACTAAGCTTCATAAGCGAAGAAAAAAAAATAAAATCCTTTACAGACAAGCAAATGCTTAGAGATTTCGTCACCACCAGGCCTATCTTACAAGAAGCAATAAACACGGAAAGGAACAATTGGTACTAGCAACTACAAAAACATACAAAATTGTAGACACCATAAACACTATGAAGAAACTGCATGAAATAATGGGCAGAATAACCAGCTAGCATCATAATGACAGGATCAAATTCACACATAACAGTATTAACCTTAAATGTAAATGGGCTAAATGCCCCAACTAAGACACAGGTAGGCAAATTGGATAATGAATCAAGACGCACTGGTGTGCTGTATTTAGGAGACCCATTTCACATGCAAAAACACACATAGGGTCAAAATAAAGGGATGGAGAAAGATTTACCAAGCAAATGGAAAGAAAAAAAAAGCAGAGGTTGCAATCTTAGTCTCTGATAAAACAGACTTTAAATCAACAAAGATCAAAAAAGACAAAGAAGGGCATTACATAATGGTAAAGGGATCAATGCAACAAGAAGAACCAACTATCCTAAATATATATGCACCCAATACAGAAGGACACAGATTCATAAAGCAAGTTCTTAGAGACCTACGAAGAGACTTAGACTCCCACACAATAATAGTGGGAGACTTTAAAACCCCACTTTCAATATTAGACAGATCAATGAGACAAAATTAACAAGGATATCCAGGACTTGAACTCAGCTCTGGAACAAGCAGACCTAACAGACATCTACAGAACTCTCCACCCCAAGTCAAAAGAATATACATTCTTCTCAGCACTACATCACACTTACTCTAAAATTGATCAGATAATTGGAAGTAAAACACTCCTCAGCAAATGCAAAAGAATGGAAATCATAACAAACAGTCTCTTAGACCATAGTGAAATCAAATTAGAAGTCAGGATTAAGAAACTGCACAACTACATGGAAACTGAACAACCTGCGCCTGAATGACTATTGGGTAAATAATGAAATTAAGGCAGAAATAAATAAGTTATTTGAAACCAATGAGAACAAAGACACAACATACCAGAATCTCTGGGACACAGCTACAGCAGTGTTTAGAGGGAAATTTATAGCACTAAATTCCCACAAGACAAATCAAGAAAGATCTAAAATCAACACCCTAGCATCACAATTAAAAGAACTAGAGAAGCAAAAGCAAACAAATTCAAAAGCTAGCAGAAGACAAGAAATAACTAAGATCAGAGCAGAACTGAAGGAGATAAATACACCAAAAACCCTTCAAAAAAAGCGGTGAATCCAGGAGCTGGTTTTTTGAAAAGATCAACAAAACAGATAGACTGCTAGCCAGACTAATAAAGAAGAAAGAGAAGAATCAAATCGATGCAATAAAAAATAATAAAGGGGTTATTACCATTGATCCCACAGAAATACAAACTACCATCAGAGAATACTATAAACACCTCTATGCAAATACACTAGAAAATCTAGAAGAAATGGATAAATTCCTGTAAACATACATCCTCCCAAGTCTAACCCAGGAAGAAGTCAAATCCCTGAATAACAATAAGAAGTTCTGAAATTGAGGCAGTAATTAATAGCCTACCAACAAAAAATGTCCAGGACCAGATGATTCATAGCCGAATTCTACCAGAGGTACAAAGAGCAGCTTGTATCATTCCTTCTAAAACTATTTCAAACAATAGAAAAAGAGTGACTCCTTACTAACTCATTTTATGAGGACAGCATCATCCTGATACCAAAGCCTGGCAGAGACAAACCAAAAAAAGAAAATTTCAGGCCAGTATCCCTGATGAACATCCATGCAAAAATCCTCAATAAAATACTGGCAAACCAAATCCAGCAGCACATCAAAAAGCATATCCACCATGATCAAGTTGGCTTCATCCATGGGATACAAGGTTGGTTCAACATATGCAAATTGATAAATGTAATCCATCACATAAACAGACCCAATGACAGAAACCACACGATTATCTCAATAGATGCAGAAAAGACCTTCAATAAAATTTAACACCACTTCATGCTAAAACCTCTCAATAAACTAGGTATTGATAGACCATATCTCAAAATAATAAGAGCTATTTATGACAAGCCCACAGCCAATATCAATAATGAATGGGCAAAAACTGGAAACATTCTCTTTGAACACTGGCACAAGGCAAGCATGCCCTCTCTCACCACTCCTATTCAACATAGTATTGGAAGTTCTGGCCAGAGCAATCAGGCAAGAGAAAGAAATAAAGTGTATTCAGATAGGAAGAGAGGAAGTCAAATTGTCCGTTTGCAGATGACGTGATTGTATATTTGGAAAACCTCAACATCTCAGCCCAAAATCTCCTTAAGGTGATAAGTAACTTCAGCAAAGTCTCAGGATACAAAATCAATGTGGAAAAATCACAAGCATTTCTATACACCAATAATAGACAAACAGAGAGCTGAATCATGAGTGAACTCCCATTCATAATTGCTTCAAAGAGAATAAAATACCTAGGAATACAACTTACAAGGGATGTGAAAGACCTCTTCAAGGAGAACTACAAACCACTGCTCAAAGAAATAAGGGAGGACACAAATGGAAAAACATTCCACCCTGATGAATAGGAAGAATCAATATCATGAAAATGGCCATACTGCCCAAAGTTATTTATAGATTCAATGCTATTCCCATCAAGCTTCCATTGACTTTCTTCACAGATTTAGAAAAAAAACTACTTTAAATTTCACATGGAACCAAAAAAGAGCCCACATAGCCAAGAAAATCCTAAGCAAAAGAACAAAGCTGGAGGCATCACGCTGACTTCAAACTGTACTACAAGGCTACAGGAATCAAAACAGCATGGTACTGGTACCAAAACAGATATACAGACCAACGGACAGAAAAGAGGCCTCAGAAATAACACCACACATCTACAACCATCTGATCTTTGACGAACCTAATACAAACAAGCATTAGGGAAAGAATTCCCTATTTAATAAATGGTGTTAGGAAAACTGGCTAGCCATATGCAGAAAACTGAAACTGGACCCCTTCCTTACACCTTATATAAAAATTAACTCAAGATGGGTTAAAGAGTTAAACATAAGACCTCAAACCATAAAAACCCTAGAAAAAAACCTAGGCAACACCATTCAAGACATAGGCATGGGCAAAGACTTCATGACTAAAACACCAAAAGCAATTGCAACAAAAGCCAAAATTGACAAATGGGATCTAATGAAAGAGCTTCTATACAGCCAAATAAACTATCATCATAGTGAACAGGCAACCTACAGAATGGGAGAAAATTTTTGCAATCTACCCATCTGACAAAGAGCTAATATCCAGAATCTACAAAGAACTTAAGCAAATTTACAAGAAAAAAAAAATCAAAAATTGTGTGAAGGATATGAACAGACAACTTCTCAGAAGACAACATTTATGTGAACAACAAACATGAAAAACAGCTCATCATCACTAATCACTAGAGAAATGCAAATCAAAACCATAATGAGATATCCTCTCATGCCAGTTAAAACTGGTGATCATTAAAAAGTCAGAAAACAACAGATGTTGGAGAGGATGTGGAGAAATAGGAATGCTTTTACACTATTGGTGGGAGTGTAAATTAGTTCAATCACTGTGGAAAACAGTGTGGTGATTCCTCAAGGACCTAGAACCAGAAATGCCATTTGACCCAGCCATCCCATTACTGGGTATATACCCAAAGGATTATAAATCATTCTACTATAAAGACACACGCACATGTATGTTTATTGCAGTACTATTCACAATATCAAAGACTTGGAACCAATCCAGATGCCCATCAATGATAGACTGGATAAAGAAAATGTGGCACATATACACCATGGAATACTATGCAACCATTAAAAAGGATAAGTTTATGTACTTTGTGGGGACATGGATATAGCTGGAAATCATCAGTCTCAGCAAACTAACACAGGAACAGAAAACCAAACACCGCATGTTCTCACTCATAAGTGGGAGCTGAACAATGAGAACACATGGATCTAGGGAGGAGACCATCATACACCAGGACCTGTCAGGGGGTGGGGGAGGGGTAGCATTAGGATAAATACCTACTGTAGATGACGGGTTGATGGGTGCAGCAAACCACCATGGCACATGTATACCTAGGTAACAAACCTGCACACTCTACACATATATCCCAGAACTTAAAGTATAATAAAATATCAAAAAATAAAAAAGATCTAAATGTATCTTGTGATTCAGTTAGAATATGCTATGTAGATATCTCAAACTCTTTTCTGAGAACAAGGAACACTATAAAAAGATTCCATTTACTTGCTCAGTCTTAGAAAATGGACTTAAAGTTTCAAAAGATAAATTACAATTTTTCCTGAATAGTTTATTGAATAGGGCACAAGAGGGGAAAAACTGTTAGACTGAAGGCTATTCAAACGTGCTCTAGGTGTCTTACAAACTACAATAGAAAGGATTTGTAGGTTTAAGTGGATATTGCAGACAATGGGTGCCAAATTTTCCTGAGATTGCAAAACCTTTTTACGAACAAATCCTCAGGAACAGTCTTCTGCTCTGAAAGCCCAACCAGGAGCAGGACTTCTGGAACCTGGAGAAGGTGTTTCAATTGCCTCCTTTTCTAGGTGTCTCTAACTAAACCAACAACAACAAAAACCAAAAAACATTTCATCTATTTGCACATGAGTGATTGGGACAAGTTCTTTGGGTTTTAACTGCATCATCAGTAGACCCAGGGGCAAAAGTTCATCCCCCTTGTCTGAGGACCACAGCCACTATTGCAAACTTAGTGATGTTTCTGTTGAACTGGTTCTAGGCTTCCTGCTTGACCTCAGAGTTCCTCACACAGTACAGACATTACTGAGGACACACAGCACTTTTCAACCATCTGATTAACCTCTTACGAGATGCTATTACTCCCTACCTCTCACATGGGTTATTCCCCGCAACAAAACCTAAACCCTGTCACTCTCCTGCCCTACAAGAAGATGGGGAGCTGAACCTCAGGATTATCTTTTCTTAATTAGGGAACCCTCGGTAATTCAATCAGATTTAACAGAGACTCATATTGAGAACCATGACCTCATAATCTTTGTTGATGGATCATACCTCAAAATGTTAGTAGTGGAAGGTATCCAAGTCACAAGGCACCAAAATATGTTAATAGTAGCAAATAAGTACTGGCCTGCAGCAACCTCAGTTCTTGCCTCCTCAGAAGAAAGAATTCGACTTCGGGGCTTAAGATGGAAGGAGGGACTGAGGAAAGTTTAAGAGCAGGAGAGAAAAATTATTAAAAAGCTTTAGAACAGGAAGGAAAGTACACTTGGAAGAGAGCCAAGTGGGCAACTTGAAAGACAAGTGTACCGTTTGAGCTTTTTGAGTTGGGGTTTCATATGTTGGCATACTTCCGGGTCTTGCATCACTCCTGCCAACTCCTAAGATCTTATTGCGAAGCTGCTAATCATCAGTTTCAGGTGTTTTGTATCCATTAGGAGATGGTCTTTCTCTAGTGCCAGCTGGTACCAATTATTTCTTTACAGAGACAGTTAACACTGCCTGACTGTCACTGGATGGTCACCTGACAATCCTGGAGTGTGTTGGGTGGTGGGGAGCCCTTTTATGCCCTGCTCATACCTGACTAGCTACTTACTGTAACAAAAACTGAATCTGGAGGTTATCGAGCAAGATATTCCATCACTAATCCAAGTGCTCCTTTAGAATACAGTCCTCTGAGGAAAAGGCATCCCAGGTGGCAGAATTTATTGCACCTACTGGAGTTTGTCAACTAGCCAAAGACCAGAGAATAGACTTATATGCAGATAGCAGGGGTACTCTAGAGTAATACGTGACTTTTGGGTGCTTTGGAAACAAAGAGGGTCTCTCACCTCCCTGGAACCTCCATCAAAAGTGGACAGCAAGTTAAGAGACATTTAGTTGTATTCCTACTTCCTAGAGAGGTCACTGTTATAAAGGTTGAAGCCCAGGTAAAAAGATAGCATAGAAGTTAGGCAATGTAGCAGCAGGCCATCATGCCGCTGGGCAAGTGGTTTAGCCAAGGTTATGATCCTCTCTAAACCTTCCAAGGATACATTTCTGATCAAGGGATTCAAAATGGCCATTATAAAATTGCAACACAATAAACATCAAAAACAGTGATTTACTTTTACAAGAAGCACATCTGAAATAAAGTGACACAGGAAAGTTGGAAGTAAAGGGATGGAAATGCACACATGAGGCAAGTAATAACAAGCTAATTGCTATATGATGAAGCAGAATAGAAGGCAAAAAATAAAATAGATTTTCTAAGGATTAAAGAAAAACTGACTTTACTCATGGAGAGTCCTACCTTGTTTCAGGATGTGGGATAATCTACTGGAGTGTTTTTCTCAATGTCTGCTCCCCTGTTGGCTTTGGATTTACTGGCTTGACACTGGGTCTTCCCTTTGCCCTGCTTCCGAGAGAAAATCCACTTCTTGTGCTTCTCCTATCTTATTCCACTGTTATTTTTTCTTAACACTTGCTGCAAAGCAGGGCAATGTTCTCTGATCTTCTGGTTAAGCCTCAGTTGTGGGCAATCCCTGAGCACCTGTCTCAAGGGGGTGTGGTCTTACCCTCCTGCAGACTTGTGCTGGGGTACTCTTCCTGCCTTTCTCTCAGGGATAGAAAATGTTTTCCTTTTCTCCATGCCCAGCTGCAATGAATTGCTTCCAGCTTCTTAAGGCTACGATTTTTTATTGTGCTTCCTTCTGAAGATGAACGCTTTTATTCGAAAGGGGCGATGGGTCTCCATGAAGTTTCAGCAGGGGCTAAAGCTAAAGTAAGCCGAACACCTGAGGGAAATTACACCTGTGAGTAATTTGCAAGGAACACTTGTGAGTAACACTTGCAAACCTGTTCCTGTGGCTCCCAAGAAATTCACACTCTTATGGCCCATATCCAGCCTTTAGGAATTCCTTAAAAGTTTCTATATGAACCTTCTTATGCACTTACATGGTGTTTGGTATTCTGCATCAGATAAGCAGCTGTCCTGGTCCTGTTTCTCTCTGTAGGCACTTGTCTCTCTCCAGGAACAGTGCTGAGATATACTAAGTCTTGTGCTCCCAGCAGACAGCAATAGTTAAGTTCTTCGATTATTTGGTGTTTCAGGAAAGGACATCACAAAGAACCACCCTTCCCAATATGACTCAGCTAAAACTTGCTGTCCACTCTTTGTCATGACTGGTATAAGACTTTTGTGTTTACCTGAGACAAGGTCAAACACAGATCTTTTTTCCCCCCTTTTGTTGGAACCTATTGATAAGCCAGATACAGAGCCTTTCCCTTTCGAATGGGCATGAGTAGCTAAAGTTAGAACTGTTTGTTTCCCTGAAACCTGGTAGACATACAAATAAACACCTCTAGTTCAACAACATGACTGAGACTTCCCATAATTGCAAAATGATTCCATCTGTAAATCACGCCCAGCTGTAAGTTATCTACTGTTCCCTAAAATGTCCGGAATGAAACCACGTTGCTGAGATACTCTGATCTTTGAATCCAACGTGTTCATCTATTACAATAGTCTAAATATAATCATCTCCTTAATTGTCTGGTGCATTTTGTCTTCGACACTAGATTTCAGGTTAGTTATTTGCCCTGTGACCTCAGTTCTCTGAAAGTTGAAGAAAAGTTGCTTATTTACATTTTTTGAACTTTTTTCATGCTGTAAGTGTGGGAACAATACTGCTTTCTACTCTTTGCATCTCTGAGCTGAAACTGAGTCTTGATTCTCTTATTTACCACTTCCAGAATGAAGAGGGTGTTCCCTAGTATCTTGCAAAAGTGACCAATCAGGTGTTTTTTGTTTTGTTGTTGTTGTTGTTGTTTTGGCAGTACTATTACGAACTAATGGATTTTAACATTTTAAGGTTTTCAATCTGTTGCAGTCATTCTTTTTAAAATCATTATTTTCCCAGCTTTAGAGAGTGGGAGTCCCTGCAAATTGGTCTTTTAAATCTTTGACACAACTCAAGTAGTCTTTGATAGCTTCTTTACTTTCTGCATAACAGGATGTTCTAGACTTACTCTGTGTTTTTCCCACACTAGATCTAGAATCAGCCATTCCTTTAGGAAGCCTTTGTTCATTTTAGTAGGAAATGGCATTTAAAGACTATAATCTGTCCTCTAGTAGTATTTTAACTCTGTTTGAGACAGAGTCTAGCTCTGTCACCAAGGCTGGAGCGTAGTGGCGCAATCTCGGCTCACTACAACCTCCGCCTCCCAGGTTCAAGCAATTCTCCTGCTTCAGCCTCCCAAGTAGCTTGGATTACAGCCATGATGCCCAGCTAATTTTTATATTTTTAGTAAAGATAGGGTTTCACCATGTTGGCCAGGCTGGTTTTGAACTCCTGACCTCAAGTGATCCACCCGCCTTGGCCTCCCAAAGTGCTGGGATTACAGGCACGAGCTGCCATTCCCAGCCATTTCTTGAGTTTTAAAATTTTATTTTCTTTTTCATTTTCTTGAGACAAGGTCTCACTCTGTCACCCAGGCTAGAGTGATTGGCACAGTCATGGCTCACTGCAGCCTCCACCTCCTGAGTAGCTGGGACTATAGGTGCACACCTTCTGTAGTCCTGACTAATTTTTATTTTTTATTTAAAAATTTTTTTAGTAGAGAGGGGGTGTGGCTCACATCTGTAACACCAGGATTTTGGGAGGCTGAGGCAGGCGGATCACTTGAGTCCAGGAGGTCCAGACCAGCCTGGGCAACATGGTGAAACCCTCTCTCTACTAAAAAACAAAAAAATTACACACTCGAGTTTTTTTAAACAGAAGTAGGTAAGGAATTCGAAAAGGCTTTTTAAAAGCATCTATGGAAATAAACATACGATCTTCCTCCTTAGATCTGTAAATACAGTGTGTTAGTTCACTTGTTAATATTTAGTCAAGTCAGTGTGTATTCCAGGAATAAATCCCACTTAATTATGTTGTATCATTTTCATAGTGTGGTGTTGTATTCTGTTAAGTAGTGTTTTATTTAGAACTTTTGCATCAATATTCATAACTGATATCTGTAGTTTTCTTTTTTTTGCTGTTTTTGTCAAGTTTAGGTGTTAATGCTATACTATTTTATAAAAACAGTTCAGGAATGTTCCTTCATTCCCGGTGATCTGGAAAAACTTGTGAAGTACTGTGACTGACCGGTCTTTGAAGTTTTGGTAGAATAAACTTGTGAAACCATGAGGGTTTCATTTTTTTTTTTTTAATGTGGAAGTTCCTTGATAATTATCTCTGTTTCTTCCAAGTAAATTAGTCTGTTTAAACTGTTTGTCTCTAAATGGGGTCATTCTATTTTAATACATTCTATTTCCCTTAAAGTTATCCACTTCATATAGATCGTCAGTATTTTTCACAGAGGTCTGAAAAGTAGTCCCTTAGGTTTTTCAAATACCTTCTGTTTCAATGGTTATTTCCCCATTTGATATTTCTTATTTTGTGCATTTGTACTTTTTCTTGAGTAAATATAGGTCATAATTTGTCTATTTTGCTATTTTCCCCCCAAATTATAGATTTTAATTGGATCTATTATTTTGAAATTCTTTATCTCATTAATTTCTGCTTTCATTTTTTATTATTTGCTATCTCTAGCCTTTATAACTATTTTCTTTACTACTTCGGATTTAATTTGCTCTTCTTTTTTAGTTTCCTAAGATGGAAACTTAGATTATTGACTTTAGGTCTTCATTCTTTTCTGATATGTACACTCAATGCTATAAATTTCCTTGTAAGCACTACTTTTTCTGCATCCCACAAATTTTGATAACCTATATTTTCATTTTTGTTTAATTTGAAATATTTAAAGATTTATCTTGAGAAATTCTTTGATTCATGAGTTATTTAGAAGTATATTGTGGTAATCTTCAAATATTTAGGAGTTTTCTAGCTATTTTTCTGTTATTGATTCCTAGTTTCATTCTGTTGTCATCTGATAGCATACTTCTATTGTTTGAATGTGTCCCCCAAATTTTATGTGTTTGGGACTTCATTTCTAGTGTAGCAGTATTGAAAGGTGAGGCCTTTGAGAGGTCATTGGATCATGAGGGCTCTGCCCTTACACATGGATTAATCCATTCATGGGTTAATGGATTAATGGGTTATCATTGGAGTGGAACTGGTGGCTTTATCAGATGGGAGAGACCTGATTTAGTATGTCAGCATGCTAAGCCCCCTTGCTGTATGATACCCTGCACTGTCTTGGGACTCTGCAGAGCCCCCACTAGTCAGAAGACTCTCACCAGACGCATTCCCTTGATCTTGGCCTTCTCAGCTTCTGTAACTGTGAGAAATAACTACCCAGTTTCAGGTGTTCTGCTATAGGCAACAGAAAATGGACCAAGGCATGCATGTACTTTGTATGATTTCTATTCTTTTAAGTGTGTTAATATTGCTTTACATACAAGAATGTGGTCTGTCTTAGTGCATGTTCTGTGTGAGCTTGAGAAGAATGTGTATTCTGCTGTTGGGTAAAGTAGCCTGTAGATGTCAGTTAGATCCAGTTAATTGATGGTCCAGTTGAACTATGTCTTTGCCAATTTATTGCTGGCTAGATCCACTGATTACCAATAGAGGGATGTTGAAGTCTGCAACTATGATAATAGATTTATCTATTTTTCCTTGCAGTCCTTTCAGTTTTTGCCTCATGTATTTTGACCCTCTGTTGTTAGGTGCATATATGTTAAGCATTGTTATGCCATCTTGGAGAACTGACTCCTTTCTCATTATGTAATGGCCTTCCTTATTGCCAAAAAAATTTCCTTTCTCCAAAGTCCATTTTGTCTGAAATTAGTAATATAGCTACTCCAGCATTTTTTATTAGCATTAGCATCAGATGTCTTTCTCCATCCTTTTACTTTTAATCTATCTCTGTCTTTATATTTAAAGACGGTTTTTTTGTAGACAGCATATAGTTGGGTCTTGTGTTTTATTCACTCTGAGAGTGTCTGTCCTTTAATTGGTGTGTTTAGACCATTGATGTTCCCCTTGATGTTGAACATGATGATGATGATGATGATTTTTTGAGACAAGGTCTCACTCTATTACCCAGGTTGGAGTGTAGTGGCACAATCTCGGCTCACTGCAGCCTCAATCTCCCGGGCTCAATCAATCCTCCTACCTCAGCCTCTGAAGTAGCTGGGACTACAGGCATGCACCACTATGCAAACTAACAGCAGCTAGTTTTTTGTATTTTTTGCAGAGACACCCTGTTGCCCAGGCTGGTCTTAAACTCCTGAGCTCAAACAATACACCTGCCTTGGTCTCTCAAAGTGTTGGTTTTCAGGCATGAGCCACCATGCCTGGCCTACTATGATTATTTATATAGTTCTATTAATATCTTACTACATTTGTGATATGGTTTGGCTTTGTGCCCCCTTCCAGATCTCATATTGAGCTGTAGTTGCCATAATCCACATATGTTGTGTGAGGGATCTGGTGGGAGGTAATTGAATCATGGGGGCGGTTACCTCCATGTTGTCCTTGTCATTGTTAGTGAGTTCTCACAAGATATGATGGTGTTATAAGGGGCTTCCCCACCTTCACTCTGCACTTCTCTTTCCTGCTGCCATGTGAAGAAGGACATGATTGCTTCCCCTTCCACCATGATTGTAAGTTTCCTGAGGCCTCCCCAACCCTGTGGAACTATCAGTCAATTAAATCTCTCTCCTTCAGAAATTACTTAGTCTCAGGTATATCCTTATAGCAGCATGAGAACAAACTAATACAGTAAATTGGTACCAGGAGTGGGATGCTGCTTTAAAGATACCTGAAAATGTGGAAACTTTGGAACTGGGTAACAGGCAGAGATTGGAACAGTTTGGAGGGCTCAGAAGAAGACAGAAAAATGTGGGAAAGCTTGGAACTTCCTAAGACTTGGAGGGCTCAGAAGACAGGAAGAGGTAGGAAAGTTTGGAACTCCCTAGACACTTGTTGAATGGCTTTGACCAAAATGCTGATAGTGATATGGACAATGAAGTTCAGGCTGAAGTGATCTCAGATGGAGATGAAAAACTTGTTGGGAACTAGAGTAAAGGTCACTCTTGCTATGCAAAGAGACTGGCAGCATTTTGCCCCTGGCCTAAAGATCTATGGAACTTTGAACTTGAGAGAAATGATTTAGAGTATCTGGCAGAATAAATTTCTAAGTGGCAAAGCATTCAAAATTTGCTGTCCAATGATGCAATAGAAAAGAAAAATGCATTTTCTGGGGAGAAATTCAAGCTGGCTGCAGATATTTGCATAAATAACGAGTCAAATGTTAATCACCAAGACAATGGGGAAAATGTCTCAAGGGCATGTCAGAGGTATTCATGGCAGCCCCTTCCATCAGACCTGGAGATCAAGGAGGAAAAAAAATGGTTTCATGGGCCGGGCCCAAGGCCTTGCTGCTTTGCGCAGTCTTGGGACTTGGTGCCCTGCATCCCAGCCGTGGCTAGAAGGGGCTAAGATACAGCTTGGTCTGTGGCTTCAGAGGGTGCAAACCACGAGCCTTGGCAGCTTCCACATGGTGATGAGCCTGTGGGTACACAGAAGTCAAGAATTGAGGTTTGGGAACTGATATGGTTGGCTGTGTTCCCACCCAAATCTCATCTTGAATTGTAGCTCTTGTAATTTCCACATGTTATGGGAGGGACCCAGTGGGAGATAATTGAATCATGGGGGCAGTTTCCCCCATAATGTTCTCGTGTTAGTGAATAAGTCTCACTAGATCTGATGATTTCATAAAGAGTTTCCCTTTTCTCTTGGCTGTCATCCTATCCCTTGCCACCACCATGTAAGGTGGTGCCTTTGCCTTCTGCCACTATTGTGAGGCTTCCCCAGCCACATGGAACTGTGAGTCCATTAAACCTTTTTTCTTTATAAATTATCCAGTCTGTGGTATGTCTTTACCAGCAGCATAAAAACAGACTAATACAGGAACCTCTGCCTAGATTTGTGAGAATGTATTGAAACACCTGGATGTCCAGTCAGAAGTTTGCTGCAGGGCAGAGCCCTCATGGAGAACCTCTGCTAGGAGAGTGTGGAAGGGAAACGTGTGGTCAGAGCCCCCACACAGAGTCCCCACTGGGGCACTGCCTAGTGGAACTGTGAGAAGAGTGCTGCCATACTCCAGAACCCAGAATGGTAGATCCACTGACAGCTTGCACTCTGTGTTTAGAAAAGCTGCAGACACTCAACACCAGCCCCTGAAGGCAGCTGGGAGGGAGGCTGTACCCTGCAAAATCCTGGGGACAGAGTTGCCCAAGGAGATGGGAGCCCACCACTTGCATCAGCGTGAGCTGGATGTGAAACTTGGAGTCAAAGAAGATCATTTTGGAACTTTAACGTTTAATGACAGCCCTATTGGATTTTGGATTTGCATGGGGCCTGTGGCCCCTACGTATTGGCCAATTTCTCCCATTTGGTACAGGTGTATTTACCCATTGCCTGTATCCCCATTGTACCTAGGAAGCAACTAACTTGCTTTCAATTTAGGCTCAGAAGCAGAAGGGACTTGTCTTGTCTCAGATGAGACTTTGGACTTGGACTTTTGGGTTAATGCTGGGATGAGCTAAGACTTAAGGGGACAGTTGGACGGGCATTATTGTGTTTTGAAATGTGAGGATATGAGATTTGGGAAGAGCCAGGGACAAAATGATATGATTTGGCTGTGTCCCCACCCAAATCTCATCTTGAACTCTAGCTCCCATAACCCCAAGTGTCATGGGAGGGACCCAGTGGGAGGTAATTGAATCATGGGGAAGTGATGGTTCTGTGATAGTGAGTGAGTTCTCATGAGATCTGATGATTTTATAAGTGACTTCCCCCACTTTGCTCTGCACTTCTCCTTCCTGCTGCCTTGTGAAGAAGGATGTGTTTGCTTTCCCTTCTGCCATGATTGTAAGTTTCCTGAGGCCTCCCCAGCCTTGCAGAACTATGAGCCAATTAAGCCTCTTTCCTTCATAAATTAACCAGTTCTGGGTATGTCCTATAGCAGCAGCAGAACAGACTAATATAATTTGTTACTATTTTCTATTTGTTGGCCCTGTTCTTTCTTTTTGTTGTTCCACTCTTTTTCTGAGTTCTTTCTCTCTCTCTCTGCATGTGTGTGTGTGTTTGTGTGTGTTTGTATGTGTGTGTATGTGTGGCTTTTTAGTTTTTTGTAGAGATGGGGTCTCACTTTGTTGAGTGAGCTCAGGCTGGTCTCAAACTCTTGGCCTCAAGTGATCCTCCTGCCTTGTTCTCCCAAAGTGCTGGGATTACAGGTGTGTGCTACCACCCCCAGCTCCTTCTCTGGTTTTAATTGAGTGTTATATAACTCCATTTTCTCTCCTCTCTTAGCATATAAATTATACTTTCCTTTTTGAGACAGAGTCTTGCTCTATCATCTAGGCTGTAGTGGCACAATCTTGTCTCACTACAACCTCTCCTTCCTGGGCTCAAGCAATTCTCCTGCCTCAGCCTGCCAAGTAGCTGCAATTACAGGTGCTGCACCATGCCTGGCTAATTTTTGCATTTTTAGTAGAGACAGGATTTCAACACGATGGTCAGGCTGGTCTCGATCTTCTGACCTCAAGTGATCTGCCTACCTTGGCCTCCCAAAGTGCTGGGATTGCAAGCATAAGCCACCACACCTGGCCAAATTATGTTTTTTTGTTTACCTTTTTAGTGGCTGCCCTTGAGATTGCAACACACATTTACAATGAATCCAAATCATCTTTCAAATAATACTCTACCCCTTCACAGGTAGTGCAAGTACCTAACCACTGAATATTCATAATTCTTTTCTTTCATATCTCATAACATTGCTGTCATTGATTTCACTTATCCATAAGCTACAATCATTGGATACTCTGTTGCTTTTTGTTTTGAGCAAACTGTTATGTTAGATCAATTAAGAATAAGAAATATAAGAGATTTTACCTTATCTTCATATGTTCCTTCTGTAATACTCATTATTTATGTAGATCTGAGTATCTGATTGTATTAGTCCATTTTCATACTGCTATAAAGAAGTGCCAAACACTGGGTAATTTATAAAGGAAAGAGGTTTAATTGACTTACAGTTCAGCATGGTTGGGTGGGCATCAGGAAACTTACAATCATGGCAGATGGCAAAGAGGGAAGCAAGGCACCTTCTTCACAAGGCGGCAGGAAGTAGAAGTGCCAAGCAAAGGGGAAGAACCTATTATAAAACCATCAGATCTCATGAGAACTCATTTGCTATCTTGAGAACAACATGGGGGAAACAGCTCCCATGATTCAATTATCTCCACCCAGTCTCTCCCTTGACATGTAGGGATTATGGGGATTACAATTCACTATGAGATTTGAGTGGGGGCACAGAAAGCCTAATCATATCATTTTGCCCCTGACCCCTCCCAAATCTCATGTCCCTTTCACATTTCAAAGCCAATCATGCCTTCCAAAGAGTCCTCCAAAGTCTTCATTCATTCTAGGATTAACCCAAGAGTCCAACTTCAAAGTCTCATCTGAGACAAGGGAAGTCCCTTCTGCTTATGAGCCTGTCAAAGCAAATTAGGTACTTCATAGACATAATGTGGGTACAGGCATTGGGTAAATACACCCATTATACTTTCCTTTTGGCCAACACAAGGGGACTACAGGCTCCATGAAGGTCTGAAATCCAGCAGGGCAGTCAAACCTTAAAGCTCTGAAATGATCTCCTTTGACTCCATGTCTCACATCCATGTCATGCTGATGCAACAGGCCTCTTCCCAGCTGCTTTCTTGGGCTGGCATGGAGTGTCTGTGGCTTTTCTGGGTACGTGGTGCAAGCTGTCTGTGCACCTACCATTCTGGGGTCTGGATGACGCTGGCCCTCTTCTCATAGCTCCACTAGGCAGTGCCCCAGTGGGGAATCTGTCAGGGCTCTGACCCTATATTTCCCTTTTGCACTGCCCTAGCAGAGGTTCTCTATGAAGGCCTTGCCCCTGCAGCAAACTTCTATCTGGTCATCCAGGCATTTCAATACATCCTCTAAAATTCAGGTAGAGGTTCCCAAACCTCAATTTTTGTTATTATTTTTGAGACAGAATCTCACTCTGTTGCCCAGGCTGGAGTGCAGTGGCGCAATCTTGGCTCACTGCAACCTCCACTTTCCAGGTTCAAGTGATTCTCCCATCTCAGCCCGCAAAGTAGCTAGGACTATAGGCACACACCACCACACCCAGCTAATTTTTGTATTTTTAGTAGAGATGGGGTATCACTATGTTTGCCAGGCTGGTCTCGAACTTTTGACCTCATGTGATCCATCCCCCTTGGCCTCCCAAAGTTCTGGGATTATAGGAATAAGCCACTGTGCCTGGCCCCAAACCTCAATTCTTGACTTCTGTGCACCTGCAGGCCCAACAACACATGTAAGCCACCAAGGCCTGGGGCTTGCATCCATGACCTGAGCTGCGCCTTGGTCCCTTTTAGCCACAGTTGGGATGCAGGGCACCAAGTTCCAGGACTGTATAAAGCAGCAAGGCTCTGGGCCCAGCCCATGATACCATTTTTTCCTCCTAGGCCTCTAGGCCTGTGATGGGAGGGTCTGCTGTGAAGACCTCTGACATATCCTGGAGACATTTTCCCATTGTCTTGGCGATTAACATTTGGCTCCTTGTCACTTATGCATACTTCCAAAGCCAGTTTGAATTTCTCTTCAGAAAATGGGTTTTTCTTTTCTATTGCATCATCAGTCTGCAAATTGTCCAAACGTTTATGGTCTGCTTCCCTTTTAAACATTAAGTTCCAATTCCAAACCATCTCTTTGGGAATGCATAAAGCCAAACACTTTTAAAAGCACCCAGGTTACCTCTTGAATGCTTTTCTGCTTAGAAATTTCTCTCATTGGATACCTTAAATCATCTCCCTCAAGTTCAAAATTCCACAGATCTCTAGGCCAGGGGCAAAATGCCACCAGTCTCTTCACTAAAGCACAGCAAGAGTCACCTCTATTTTATTTCCCAACAAGTTCCTTATCTCCATCTGAGGCCACCTCAGGCTGGACTTCATTGTCCATATCACTATCAGCATTTTGGTTAAAGCTATTTAAAGTCTCTAGGAAGTTTTAAAGTTTCCCACGTCCTTCTGTCATCTTCTGAGCCCTCTTAATTGTTCCAACCTCTGCCTCTTACCCAATTCCAAAGTTGCTTCCATATTTTTGGTATCTTTATATTAGCACCCCACTTCTGGTAACAATTTACTGTATTAGTCTGCTTTTATACTGCTATAAAGAACTGCCTAAGACTGGGTAATTTATAAAGGAAAGAGGTTTAATTGACCCACAGTTCAGCACGGTTGGGGAGGCTTCAGGAAACTTACAATCATGGCAGAAGGCAAAGGGGAAGCAAGGCGCCTTCTTCACAAGGAGGTAGGAAGGAGAAATGCCAAGCAAAGAGGGAAGAACCCCTTATAAAATTATCAGATCTCATGAGAATTCACTGACTATCATGAGAATAGCATGGGGGAAACTGCCCCCATGATTCATTTATCTCCACCTGGTCTCTCCCTTGACATGTGGAGATAATGGCGCTTACAATACAAGATGAGATTTGGGTGGGGACACAAAGCCTAACCATATCACTGATGTATAATATTTTCTTTCTTTCTGAAGAGTTTCAACATTTCTTGCAAAGTATGCCAATTGGTGATAAGTTTTCTCAATTTTGTTTGCCTGTGAAAGTCTTTATTTCTCCTTTACTTTTCAAGGATAATATTTCTGGGTATAGAATTCTGGTGGTGGTGGTTGTTGTTGTTTCTGTCAACACTTAAAATATTTTGCTCCAAGCTCTTCTTACTTGCATGGCCTATGAAGATAAGTATGATTAATTATTACACTTGCTCCTTCATAGGTACAGTGTTTTTTTCTCTTCGACTTAATTCAAAATTATCTCCTTGTCTTTGATTTTCTGTGGTTTGAATATGCTATGTCTAGGTGTAAATTTTTTTGGTATTTATCCTCTTTGATTTCCTGAGCTTCCTGAATCTGGGGTTTGGCGTCTGTCATTCATGTTGGAAAATCCTCAGTCATTATTACTTCAAATATTTTTTCTGTTCCTTGTTTTATTGTTTTCATATTCATTATGCATATGTTACACCGTTTAAAATTGTCCCACAGTTATTGGATGCTCTGTTCTGCTTTTTAAAATTATTTTTTCTCTTACCATTTAGTTTTAGAAGTTTCTATTGACATATCTTCAAGCTCACTGATTCTTTCTTTGGCTGTGTCCAGTTTTATTTATTTATTTATTTTTTGAGATGGAATCTTGCTCTGTCACCCAGGCTGGAGTGCAATAGTGTGATCTTGGTTCACTGCAACCTCTGCCTCCCAGGTTCAAGCGATTCTCCTGCCTCAGCCTCCTGAGTAGCTGGGATTACAGGCATGTGCCACCATGTCCAGCTTATATTTGTATTTTTGGTAGAAGCAGGGTTTCAGCATGTTGGCCAGGCTGGTATCAAAATCCTGACCTCGGGTAATCTGGCTGCCACAGCCTCCCAAAGTGCTGGGATTTACTGGCATGAGCCACTGTACCCTGCCATGTGTCCAGTCTATTTAAAAGCCCATCAAAGGCATTATTTCCATTACAGTGTTCTTTATTTCTAGCATTTCTTTCCTTTTGATTCTTCCTTATTGTTTTCATCACTATGCTTGCAGTATCCATCTCTTATTGAATATGGTTCATTTTTTCTATTAGCGCTCTTAGCATATTAATTATAGTGCTTTTAAATTCACAGTCTGATCATCTCAACATCTTTGCCATATCTGAATCTTGTTTTGATGCTTACCTTGTTTCTTTAAAATATTTTTTGTCTTAGAAGATGCTTTGTAATTTTTTGTTGGAAGCCAGACATTAGGTACTAAGAAAAAGAATCTAGGTAAATAGGCCTTTGGTATGATGCTTTATGTGTATTTGACAAAGAGTTAAGCTGTTTTGACTATTTGATGTAGCTGTATGTATCAGAGGTATTAAATGTTCCTCTAATGTTAGTTTTGTCTTCTCTGTTGCACAGAAGCCCTGTTGATGTGCTGGTAAGATGTGGGGGCAGAGGAAACCTCTAGTTCTTTGATTAAGTCTCAGTCTTTTAATGAGCCTGTGTTCCTGTGCTGTGACCTTCACAAGTACTTCTCATTTCTCCCCCTTTATTGGGACAGGATAGCTAGAAGGGACTAGACTAGGATATTTCCCTTTCTCCAGGACAATTAGCATTAGTAAAACCTCAGTTAAGATCTGGTAAAATAATTTCTCTTGAGGGCAGGCCTTATTAAGAATAGAATCCCCTGGCTTATTTCACCCTCCCCACTGACAGAAATACGAAGGGATTTTTCTCTTCACCTTGATGACCTGGTAAGTCTTCTGGAGGTAAAACTTAGAAAAGTGTTGGGGCCCTCCTAAGACTGGACTCCCTGGAGCTTTTAACTCTCAAGCAGTCCAAACAGAGCCTCCAACAACTCAGCAATTGCACTTTCAGTTTTCCTACCCTGGTACGGTTCCCATAAAGGTTTCTGCTCTTGAGCTTCCACTCAAGTAGTGAATCAAGTCATGATTCTCTGTATCTGCCACTGTCTCTCCAATTTATAAGACAGTAATTTACCCTATGACCTCAATTATCTGCAGGATCTAAGAAGAGCAGTGTCAGCTTGTCAAGCTTCTTTCTTGTTGTTAGGGTGGGAATGATGAATCCCGAACTTTTTACACGCCACACTGAAAACTGAAAGTCTGGTTGGCTTTCCTTCCTTCCTTCCTTCCTTCCTTCCTTCCTTCCTTCCTTCCTTCCTTCCTTCCTT
>NC_045444.1:9346470-9393913 GCF_002776525.5 Piliocolobus tephrosceles | reverse complement strand
TTCTTTCTTTCTTTCTTTCTTTCTTTCTTTCTTTCTTTCTTTCTTTCCTTCCTTCCTTCCTTTCTTTTCTTTCTTTCCTTCTTCTTTCTTTCCTTCCTTCTTCTTTCTTTCTTCCTTCCTTCCTTCCTTCCTTTCTTTCTTTTTCTTCTTTCTCTTTCTTTCATTCTTCTTTCTTTCTCTCTCTCTCTCCTTCCCTCCCTCCCTCCCTCCCTCCTTCCCTCCCTCCTTCCTTCCTTCCTTCCTTCCTTCCTTCCTTCCTTCCTTCCTTCCTTCTTTCCTTCCTCCCTTCCTTCCTTCCTATCTCTCTCTCTCTCTCTTTCTTAGACAGTCTCGCACTGTCACCCTGGCTGGAGTGCCATGGCATGATCTTGGCTCACTGCAACCTCCACCTCCCGTGTTCAAATGATTCTCCTGCCTCAGCCTCCTGAGTAGTTGGGATTACAGGCATGCGCCACCATGCCCCGCTAATTTTTTGTATTTTTTTTTTAGTGGAGACAAGATTTCACTATGTTGGCCAATTTGGTCTTGAACTCCTGACCTCGTGATCTACCAGCCTCGGCTTCCCAAAGTGCTGGGAGTATAGGCATGAAGCACTGCGCCTGGCCCAGAAGCACAAAAGTTTTAAATTGTAGTGAGCTTCAACTTATCTACTTTTTCTTTTCTTTCTTTCCTTTTTTTTTTGAGACAGAGTCTTGCTCTGTCTTCTAGGCTGAAATGCAGTGGTGTGATCTCAGCTCACTGCAACATCTGCCTCCTGGGTTCAAGCAATTCTTGTGCCTCAGTCTCTCGAGTAGCTGGGATTATAGGCACCCGCCACCACACCCGGCTAATTTTTGTATTTTTAGTAGAGATGGCGTTTCGCCATATTGGCCGGACTGGTCTCGAACTCCTGACCTCAAGTGATCCACTCGCCTTGGTCTCCCAAATTGTTAGGATGAGAGATGTGAGCCACTGCACCTACCTAGCCTTTCTTTTCTTGTGTGTGCATTAAGTGTTTTACCTAAGAAACCATTGTGTAAGCCAAGGTCATAAACATTTAGTCTTACATTTTCTTCTAAGGATTTTATAGTTTTGTCTCTTACATTTAGGCTTTTGGTCTATTTTGAGTTAATTTTTTATATATGGTATGAGGTAGAAGCCCAACTTCATTCTTTTGCGTGTGGATATCCAGTTGTCCCAGTACCATTTGTTGAAAAGACTATTCTTTCTCCATTTAACTGTGTTGGCATCTTTGTCAAAAATGAAATTGGGCCAGGTATGGTGGCTTACACCTGTAATCCCAGCACTTTGGGAGGCCAAGATGGGAGGATAGCTTGAAGCTAGGAGTTCGAGATGACCCTAGTCAACATAGCAAGACCTCATCTCTAAAAAGTAAATAAATCAATAAATAAATGAAATTGATCATAGATCTATGGGGTTATTCCGGACTCTCAATTCTATTTCTCTGATGTAGATGTCTATCTGTATGCCAGTACCACATCATCTGGAGAATTGTAGCTATGACGCAAGTTTTAGTAAGTTTTGAAATGAGGACCTATGAGTCCTTCAACTTTGTTCTTCCTTTTCAAGGATGTTTTTGGCTATTCTGGGTCCCTCACATTGCCACACATATTTTAGAATCAAATTGCCAATTACTGCAAAACGGGCAGCTGGAATTTTGATAGGGATTACATTGAATGAGTATATCAATTTGAGGAGCATTAGTAAGATTAATAAGATTAGGTCTCCCAATTCACGTATTAAATGAGACGTCTTTCCATTAATGCAGGTCTTAAAATATTTCTTTCAGCAATGTTTCATGGCTTTCAAAGTCTAAGTCTTGTACTTCTTTTGTTAAATTTATTCTTAAGTGTTTTATTTATTTTTTGATGCTATTGTAAGTGAAGTTATTTTTTTCATTTCATTTCCAGATTGTTCATTGTTAGTGTGTGGAAATACAGCCAACATTGTTTACCGACCATGTGTCCTGCAGCTTTGCTGAACTTGTTTATTGGCTCTAATAGCATTTTATGTGTGTTTATGGGTGGTTCTTACAATTTTATACATACAAAATTACATTGTTTGCAAAACTGAAGTTTTAATTCTTCCTTTTCAACACTAATTTCTTTTATTTCTTTTGCTCATGTACTCGCCCTGGCTAGGATCCCAGTACAATGTTGCATAGAAATGGCAACAGCAGAGGTGCCGGTCTTGCACCTGGCCTTGGGGGAAGCCTTCAGTCCTTCATCATGAACTATGACTCTGTGGGTCTATGGGTGCCCTCTACCAGCATTCAATTGTTACCATCTCCATGGGCCACACAAGGAGACTGCGGCTCAGAGAGGTCGACTAAGGTATCCAGCCCAATAGCTGGTAACTGAGAAATTCAGGGTTTGAACCTATTGTGTGGTTTTCAAAAGCTCTTGGTGCTTTCCCCCTCTGCCTGGACGTGGCCAGCGAGGAGAGAGCCCAGGAAGAAATGGGGAACAGTGAGGGCTCAGTGCTGAAAGGCAGAGCTTCTCCGTATTACAGGCGCCGTTGGAAGTCATCCATCCCAGTAACGTGCCCACCTCCCATCAGGACCCCTGCTCCAAGACAGTGGTTGGCCTACCCTGTAGCCCATCTCTCTGCTCTTTTGTCAGCAGCAGCATTTGCTGGATGCTGGCAGCATTCAGAGCCATTTGAGGCACACTCTTGCCTGTGTTTCTGCCTCTTCCACGGAATGTGGGGTTGTCCAGGGTAGGAGTACTTGCTAGGAAAGTCATGTGTTGGGTGTAAACAAATGATCTATTACAGCTTCCAGTTTCTTATCTGGATTTTTTTTTTCTTAAAATATTTCCACAGTCAATCTTTATTAATGATGAGATGTTCTACTGCCTCACAAGTTTCTCATCTTAAAGAAGGTTTTCGGCCAGGTGCGGTGACTCACACCTGTAATCCCACCACTTTGGGAGGCTGAGGCGGGCGGATCATGAGGTCAGGAGTTTGAGACCAGCCTGGCCAATATGGTGAAACCCCATCTCTACTAAAAATACAAAAATTAGCCAGGTGTGGTGGCACGTGCCTGTAGTCCCAGCTACTCGGGAGGCTGAGGCAGGAGAATCGCTTGAACCCGGGAGGTGGAGGTTGCAGTGAGCTGAGTTCATGCCACTGCACTCCAGCCTGGGTGACAGAGCGAGACTCCATCTCAAAAAAACAAAAAAAAGAGAAAGTTTTCTCGGAGAGATGTTCAGATTTCATTTTGGAATTTAGATATGTTCTTCAGATCTTCCTTGTGCTCTGATCTTACAATGGAGAAATCAAATAGGAAATGGAGGCAAAAGGGTTTGGGTGATTTCTCTAAGGTCATATAGTAAGGTACAGCCCTGCCACAAACAAAGATCCCGTCTTCCAATTCCTACACTACTGTTTTTTTCAGTCACACAATATTGCATCACAGAATGCTGGGGTATTTTTGAAGAGACCATTTATTCCCCATACATTGTCCCCAGTGCTCTGTTATGAAAGCTTAGCTGTGAGCACACAATGGTTGCTAAATGTCTGGGCTTGGAGCCCAAGACCTGGGTTTGAAGTTTAACTGTACTGCTTATTGACCGGGGGCCATGGTCAGGCTAGTGAGCCTCTGTGTCATTTTTCTCCATCTACAAAACATAAAATAAAATAGGAACATTTGCCTCATAGGACTTTTATGAGAATTAATTGACAAACTGTAGTGTTTTGTATAATGCCTGGTGTATCGTAAATGCACAATAAATGATAGTTATTATTATAACACTTTTCGTTTCATAGTTCAAAGGAGGCCAGTTGAGTTGTTAGCGGATCTGGCTCACCCTGCTGGTGGCTTACCTTCACCTATGCACATTTCAGCACCTAACTCCCTGTCTTCAGGGCCCAGCCTAAGGCTGAGAAGACTTTCATGGACGGTGGAAACCTATGTAGCTTTTCCCACTGGCCTAACAAAGATGTCAGGCTGCCGTAGAGTCAAGGTGATTTTATGGAGAGATATTGATTTTGATTCTCACTTCTAGGTGGGGGACTGTGGATCCTTACAAAGGTTATAGGTAAAAGAAAAACAATGCAATGGTAGACATCAAAGGCCTGAGCCGCAGAAGGTGACTGAATAGAGAGTAAGCCAGAATATTTCATCCTCCTCCAATTTCCTGCAGGCACAGCTGTCCTGGGAGCACCCAACACTGCAAACCCCGGGGCTCCCAGCTTGCTGCCGGGCTCCTCTGGAAGCCTGTCCCTGGGCATGTGGGAAGGGAAAGGGCACTAGCTTAGTCTGTTTGTGCTGCTATAACAAGACATCAAAGACTGGGTCATTTTTATTTTTGAGACGGAGTCTCGTTGTGTTGCCCAGGCTGGAGTGCAGTGGCACGATCTCCACTCACTGCAAGCTCCACCTCCAGAGTTCACACCATTCTCCTGCCTCAGCCTCCCGAGTAGCTGAGACTACAGGCGCCGCCACCTCACCCGGCTAATTTTTTTTTTTTTGTATTTTTAGTAGAGACAGGGTTTCACCATGATAGCCAGGACAGTCTTGATCTCTTGACCTCGTGATCCACCTGCCTCAGCCTCCCAAACTGCTGGGATTACACGTGTGAGCCATCGCCCCAGGCCAGACCGAGTCATTTTTTTAAGGAACAGAAATTTATCTTCTCACAGTTCTGGAGGCTGGGAAGTCCAAGATTAAGGCACCACCCTCAGAGGAGGGCCTTCTTTCTGCGTCCTCACAGGGTGGAAGGCAGACGAGGTGAATCCACTCCCACAAATTCTTTTTCAAACTTTATTTTTACTTTTAGAGATGGGGTCTTGCTCTGTTGCCCAGGCTGAAGTGCAATGACGCAATCATGGTTCACTGCAGCCACAAACTCCTGGGCTGAAGCAATCTCCTGCCTCAGCCTCCTGAGTAGCTGGGACTACAGGTATGTGCCGCCATGCTGGGCTAATCTTTTTTTTAATGAGGTCTCACTGTGTTGCCCAGGATGGTCTAGAATTCCTGGCATCAAGCCACCCTTCTGCTTTGGCCTGCCAAAGTGCTGGAATTACTGGCATGAGCCACTGCACCTGGCCTACAAACCCCTTTTTTATAGCAGCATTAATTCATTCATGAGGCTGAAGCCTCATGATCTAAACACCTCCCATTAAGCCCCACCTCCCAATACTGCTGCACTGGGGATTAAGCTTCCAATGCATGAATTTGGAGGGAAATATTCAGACCATAGCAGTCAGGGATGGCAGAACCCTGGCTCCCATACCCAGCGCAATGGTCATCCCTGGGCACCCCACAATTTTGCCTAGAACATCAGTCAGCCTGGTACACTCTCTGCCCTGGAAGGTGGGGGGTGCTCAGGTCAGGAGTTAGCCTAAAAACCTAAAAAAAAGGTGGTGCAGCCTGGAGCGTGTGGGAGGACAGGCCCCTGTCCGTTCTAAAGCCGAGTGCGCTGGAGCCTCATGCTACAGGGTGTTTGAAGCCCAGATATGCCACAGACAGATCTAACTTTGAAGCCAAATAAAATCAGCTTTCAGTGCCCAGCTGTGTGACTTGGGCAAATAACTGCACCTCTCTGAGAATCAGTGTTCTCATCTAAAGAAGAGGGGACTATGGACTGTTAACAGGAGGCCTGATGGCATATGGTAGTGGCTGATCAGCAAATGCTACCTTCTCTTAGTCACTTAGCTTCTCTGGCCTCAATTTTCACATCTATGCAATGGGGATCCCAACCCTGTACCTACAAAGCCCTCAAGGTTTAATGCAGAAAAACACAGACACCAGTCTCAAAGATGTCACAAGGTGGGATGGCATGGCAGAAGACAGATGCAAAGTGATTTGGAAAGAGAGGGCATGTTCTGTGCTGTGAGGTGGCCAGGAGGAGCTTCCCTGAAGGAGTGGAACTTGACCTGTCCCGGTAATGGGAGTCATTAAATAGGCAGAGAAGACAGCAGACATTACTTGAGTAATGAGGAACGGGACAGCAGGGCTTGGAAGCCGGAACGTGCATGCCCTGTTCTGAAATCAGTCTTCTCTCGCCTTACCGTGTAGCCTCTTGTGGGCTGAATGCTGACATGTTAGTTGACTCAGATGAGATCAAAACATGATGAAATCAGTCCTAAACGGGGCAGGAAAGCATTGAGGGAATAAAAATGTACTATGAGGGCCGGGCGCAGTGGCTCAAGCCTGTAATCCCAGCATTTTGGGAGGCCAAGACGGGCGGATCACGAGGTCAGGAGATCGAGACCATCCTGGCTAACACGGTGAAACCCCGTCTCTACTAAAAAATACAAAAAACTACCCGGGCGAGGTGGTGGGCACCTGTAGTCCCACCTACTCAGGAGGCTGAGGCAGGAGAATGAAACCCAGGGGGCGGAGCTTGCAGTGAGTTGAGATCCGGCCACTGCACTCCCGCCTAGGCAACTCCTTCTCAAAAAAAAAAAAAAAAAAAAAAAAAAAATGTACTATGAGTCCAGCATTCTCACTCCTAGGTATTTTAGTGATGCAAAAACCTGTACATAAATGCTTAGAGGGACTTTATCCATTGTTGCCAAGACTGGAAACAATCCAAGTGTCCTGAATGGATCAGAATGATCCACAAATGAGAGTACATTCCTATAATGAAATACTACTCAGCAATGAAAGGGACAAGATCCTGATAAATGAAATAACATGCTAAATCCCAAATGCATTATGCTAAGAGCCAGAAGCCTGATTCAGGAGGTTGTCTCCTGATGATTCCGTGCATAAGATACTTTGGGAAAGGCAAAACTATAGGGGCCTAGCTGGGGTTGACGACAAAAAAGTATGAATTTTTTTTTTTTCAGATGGAGTCTCGCTCTGTCACCCAGGTTGCAGTGCAGTGATGCCATCTTAGCTCACTGCAACCTCTGTCTCCCGGGTTCACGCCATTCTCCTGCCTCAGCCTCCCAAGTAGCTGGGACCACAGGCACCCACCACCACGCCTGGCTAATTTTTTGTATTTTTAGTAGAGACATGGTTTCACCATGTTAGCCAGGATGGTCTCGATCTCTTGACCTCGTGATCTGCCCAGCTTGGTCTCCTAAAGTGCTGGCATTACAGGCGTGAGCCACCTCACCTGGCCTGAAAAAATTTTTTGAGGTAATGGAACTGTTCTATATCTTGACTGTAGTGATGGATACACAACTGAATATATTTTTCACAACTCATAAAACTGTACACCAAAAAGAGTGAACTTGAAATTATACCACTAGACAAAGGACATGGGAACTGGTGTCTGGGTAGGCAAGCTCGCATTCTAGTCAATTTACCTTGGTATCCTCCACATACAAAGAACTCAACAATCAGAGATCACAGCAAATTGATTCCAGTCTCAACAAATTCTGGGGTGTTGAAATACATCAATAAGATATTTTCAAACCTAAGTTTGATTTCTATCAGAACATGTAAGGGGAGAGGAAAGAGCGTGGGACTAGGAGTTGGGAAAACTCTTCATCTTGGCTGCCTGCCTACTGTATGACTTGGAGCAAGTCACTTGAATAATCTCTAGTAATTAGTCTCTGACTTGTCTTGTCAAAGGGTTGTTGAGAGGGTCGCATGAAAAGAATGTATGTTAAAATAATGCATGTTGTAAATTATAAGTATTGCACACAAATCAAGTATTGGTGTTGTCATTGATCATGTATTTTCAAATAGGGAATATAAGTATCAGAATTTAAATGACATATCAAAGAAAAGAATCCCAAGATGAAACCCCATCCTACAGCATCTCAAGTTAAAGAGTTGACACTCTCAAGACAGAATTAAAATCAAGCCTTGAATGAATGATTTTACATAATTTAGAAGCCATAATTATAAGAAAACTACAAATTATTTAATCTACAAAAGCCTCTGTGCACTATTTGTTACAACAGAATTCATTTTTTTTTTTTTTTTTTTTTTTTTTTTTTTTACAAAAGTCCGTTGCTCCATGAAGTGCCTGTGTCCTGTGCGGTGCACCTTGTGTGAAGCATCAGGGCTCACCTGGAGTAGGCGGGGCTGGCCAGCGGGAGCTCCTCAGGACAGGGGCCAGGGCACAGCTCCTGCCGCTCTGGGCTGCACCTGCACGATGACAGAAGGAGGCACTAGGCCTTGGAAAAGTCTGCACCACAGCTGCTGTGGTCTGAATGTTTGTGTCCCCTAAATTTAATCGGTTAAAATCCTAACTCCCAAGATGATGGTATGAAGAGATGGGTCCTTTAGGAGGTGATTAGGTCATGAGGGTGGTGCCCTCATGAGTAGGATTGGTGCCCTTATTAAAAAGGCTCAGAAAGCTCACTTGCCCTCCCACCATGTGAGAACACAGTGAGAAGACAGCTGTCTGCAGCCTGGAAGGGAGCACTCACCAGAACGCAACCACACTGGTACTGATCTCAGATGCCCAGCCTCCAGACCTGGGATAAATAGATGTCTGCTGTGTACAAGTCACCTAGTCTATATTACAATGGCTCAGACAGACTAAGAAGAGTTTTTTTTCAGTGGACAGTGAGATCATGAATCAGTTTAACCCGTGGGAAGTAATTTGGCTAAAGTTAAAGTCATGCTTTACCATTGCAGAACAAGTTTCCATTCGGCAAAGTGTTTTGTGGTTTATTTCTCTTGGTACTGGTGACTGGATTTCTTTATTTTGGTGACTCAAACAGCAATTTACTCTTAAACGTGTTTGAGTGTCACTAGGTTCCTGCTCTGCATTGGCTTGGGGAATCCAGCCATGAGTCAGACGCCACCCCAGCCCTCAAGATGTTTACGGCTGTCCCCTCTGGCTGGAAACATGTTATGTAAACAAGGAAGCCTGGGAAAGAGTTAAAGGGTGACAGACCTGTCACAGACGAGAGCCTGGGCTGGGCTTGCCAGGCACCCTGCCAATGTCAACAGGGGGGAAATAGGCTGGAAAAGGGCAATTCAGTGAGGCTGTCCCAGAACTGAATCTGAATCTGCAAGACTGAGGACCACGCCCTGAGCCATCAAGCTAAATGCCACTTTGGAGAGAGAGAGACAGTGAATGTGCTGATTCACAAAACTGAAAGTTACAGAGCGGGTGGTAGAGCTCCTCCAGGCACAGCTGGATGGCAGGCGTCTCCCATAAGGGTGTCAGAGGTTTCTCGATCAGGTGGTCTCTGGACAGATGGCTGCCTGCAGTCCCAAGCTTCCAGAACAAGAGCATGTCTGCACTGATTGCTCTAGCAGAAGTACCATGGAGGACTCTGCTCCCAACAATGCCCCCAACCCCTGGGTCAGGGGCCACGGGCAGCCAGCCCCATCCAAACCCCTGGGACTGCCTAGCATTGCTAGGGAATGTGGGAGGAAGGCTTTCCAAATAAAGATGAGTGAGCAAACCTCCACTCTTCCCCTGTGGCCTTTGCTGATGCACACCTTCCTTTCAGAATTCACCAGTGTCTCATTCTCAGTTATCCGTCCCATCATCAGCATCTCAGAAACAGTGAGTGCCGTGCAGCACCGCCTCTACTCAGCGCCTACTCCAAATTCTCCTCACTTTCATGCAAAGCAGGTGTAGTGAAAGGCATAAAAACCCTGGAAGCAGATTTGGGTTCAAGTATTAACTTTGCTCCTAACTTAACTCTTTCGGAACGTCTCTTTAACTTGTTTCTTCATCCCTGAAGGAGGATAATGTGCCCAGGTCATAGGGTAGCTGTGAGGACCAAATGGATTCCCAGGTGTCCAGGATACTGCCTGATGCTCAACAGATGATTAAAATGTAAACCAATATTTCATAAAGCTGGTCAATGACAACGATAGTTTTTCATCGTGGAAAGTTAGAGCTTTTTGGCAGTGAAAAAACTGCTGCTAAGTCTTTGCTGGCTGACAGATCCCACTGGAAAATGCCCACAGTCTTTGTAGGAAGAAATGTTTATTTTCTGCCTCAAGTGACCAGGATTATCATGGCTTCAGAAGCAACACCCGACTCACGGAGAAGACGATTTGAGATCTCCCGGTTCTGTCTCCTGGCATAACTTTGATTTATTTTCTTTCTGTTCTGCCTTTTTATTGATGGCTCTGGGGAAGCAACAAGATCATACTACTAATTCTTTTTCCTTTTACCCCATTAATTCTTAAGTGGAAACCAGTCAGCAGCAAGGAATTGGAGCACAGGAAACTGGTGTGGGTGAGAGAATTTCTTTTTTTTTTTTTTTTTTTTTTTTTTTTTGTGATGGAGTCTCGCTGTCACCCAGGCTGGAGTGCAGTGGCCAGATCTCAGCTCACTGCAAGCTCCGCCGCCCGGGTTTACACCATTCTCCTGCCTCAGCCTCCCGAGTAGCTGGGACTACAGGCGCCCGCCACCTCGCCCGGCTAGTTTTTTGTATTTTTTAGTAGAGACGGGGTTTCACCGTGTTAGCCAGGATGGTCTCGATCTCCCGACCTCGTGATCCGCCCGTCTCGGCCTCCCAAAGTGCTGGGATTACAGGCTTGAGCCACCGCGCCCGGCTGTGAGAGAATTTCATGCAGACGGCAGGGAAGCTTGGAAGATCATCCCCTGCCCCGCTGTGACCAGCAGGTCTGGGTTTCAGAATTCAGAGGCTTGCTTCCTACAATGTCTTGTACAGCACCTCCCTTTTCTGAGATCCAGTTTGACTATCCCTGTTCTCTTCCAGGAATATACACTCTGCATTACTCTGCTTACCTAACAGCCCTGATATCTCTGTTCCGCACGCTAGAGATTTATCCGTGGTCACCTGGATTGGAGTTCTGGGAGGTGTTAAGACGTCTCTCGGTTTTACTTCCACAGATGGTCATTTATTGTGTACAGAGTTTACTTACTTTTTAGAGGGCAACCCATTTTCCTGTTTTGCTGTTGTCGTTGGCTATTGTTGGCTGTCGTTGGGAGAAGCTCATTGCTTCTCTGTCACTGCCAACAAGCTGGTTTTCTTGCAGGAACACATCTGTTCAAATCTCCTGGTTTAAGGTCAGACAGGGACAAGTGGTGCCCTCTGGTCGGAATCTCACTTCTGTTTTTCTTGCTCACTGGAAGGGAAGGAGTAAATAAATGGACAGTGTTTTCCTATTTTGGAAAAGTAGTTTTTCAGTTATTTTTGACTTATATTTAAGATTTCTTATAACATTCGATCCTTTACTCCCCCCACACTGAATCCCTCACAACTATGACAATCATTTACTTTTATTTTTTACTATTTTATTTTTTAAAATTATTACTTTTATTATTGTTTATTTTTATTATAAAGGCGATATTTTTATAGAAAACTCAGAAACCAAAGTAACATTATGTATATATATTAGAGTAAAAGAAATTCTTCCAATCAGGATGATTTATTCTATTTCTGGTAATAATAATTACCTACAAAACAGTCATAAGAAAGCAGTATACTGCTCTATTGCAGAGTTTCAGACTGATCACTTATACCAATGTACTGAGACTCTAAAATAGCCTTTGGCTTAAAGGATTATAAACCCTTCTACCATAAAGATACATGCGCACATATATTTATTGCAGTACTATTTACAATAGCAAAGACTTGGAACAAACCCAAATGCCCATCAATGATAGACATGGTGGATAAAGAAAATGTGACACTTACACATCATGGAATACTATGCAGCTGTAAAAAAGAATGGGTTCATGTCCTTTGCAGGGACATGGATGATGCTGGAAACCATCATTCTCAGCAAACTAACACAGGAACAGAAAACCAAACACTGCATGTTCTCACTCGTAAGTGGGAGTTAAACAATGAGAACACATGGACACAGGAAGGGGAACATCACACACCGGGGCCTGTTGGGGGTTGGGGAGCAAGCGGAGTGAGAGCATTAGGACAAATACCTAATGCATCGGAGGCTTAAAACCTAGATGATGGGTTGATGGGTCCAGCAAACAACCATGGCATGTGTAAACCTACATAACAAATCTGCACATTCTACACATGTATCCCAGAACTTAAAGTATAATTTTAAAAAAAATGCTTTCGGCTTAATATCATTAGAGATTGAGGCAAATTTCAAGAACTGATATCTTTGTTTATTTATTTAATTATGGAAACTAGCTCTAGACATCAGCAGAGATGATATCCTAAGACACAGGGGAGTGGGGGAGCTGCAGGGAGCTCCAGAGAAGCCTGTCTCCATGTGTGTTTAAATCTTTCTTCCCCCTGTCTTTCTCTGTAGTCTTCCTTCTCTTCTTCCTTCCTTTCTTTACTGCAGTCTTTTCCTTAATCAGCCTTCATAGAGAGCCAGCTGCCTTTAAAATCTATATTTATCTATATTGAACAGCTTAATATATGATTGTTTAACAACCTAATATCATTGTTTATCTGTATTGAATAGTTTCAGGTCCAGAATGGACTGAATTGACTTCTACATAAGTGGTCCTTTAATGTTTTTTTTTGAGACGGAGTCTGGCTCTGTTGCCCAGGCTGGAGTGCAGTAGCCCGATCTCGGCTTACTTCAAGCTCTGCCTCCCGGGTTCAGGCCATTCTCCTGCCTCAGCCTCCGGAGTAGCTGGGACTACAGGCGCCCGCCACCTCGCCCGGCTAGTTTTTTTGTATTTTTTAGTAGAGACGGGGTTTCACTCTGTTAGCCAGGATGGTCTCGATCTCCTGACCTCGTGATCCGCCCGACTCGGCCTCCCAAAGTGCTGGGATTATAGGCTTGAGCCACTGCGCCTGGCCCCTTTAGTGGTTTCTTAAGGACCAGTAGCCCTCTGCAAAACTGTAAAAGACTCTGCTAGAGAAAGGCGATAGTGCCATTCTTCATCTTCTGCTGGTTAGCCGCGCTGCCACCCACTTCTGCCTTCTAAACGGGTCCTTTCCTCAATCCCTGCCTGAGTGCTACTTCCTTCAGGAGGCCTTTCTTTCGCACTGCTCCATCCTACCTTATAAGTAGATGGGATCGCTTCTTGTCACAAATTCCAATCATATTCAGTACCAGTTTTGTAACACTTAGAGTAATCTGGCTTGTATTTGTGTACCTGTTTTATTCTTCAAATAGGTTATGGCCTCCTAAAGGCAGGTTCAAGGTCTTACTCTGAGTACTTTGCAGCTATCATGCCTTATAAATAAGAGTTGCAAGGGCTGGGCATGGTGGCTCACGCCTATAATCCCAACACTTTGGGAGGCTGAGGTAGGCAGATCACGAGGTCAGGAGATTGAGGCTATCCTGGCTAACACGGTGAAACCCCGTCTCTACTAAAAACACAAAAAATTAGCCGGGTGTGGTGGGGGGCGCCTGTAGTCCCAGCTACTCGGGAGGCTGAGGTAAAAGAATGGCGTGAACCCAGGAGGCGGAGCTTGCAGTGAGCCAAGATTGCTCCGCTGCACTCCCGCCTGAGCGACAGAGCCAGGCTCCCTCTCAGAATAAATAAATAAATAAATAAATAAATAAATAAATAAATAAATAAATAAGAATTGCTGAGTACTTATTAATCAAATTCTTTTCTTTTTTTTGGAGACAGGATCTTGCTCTGTTGCCCAGGCTGGAGTGCAGTGGCATGATAATGGCTCACTGAAGTCTTGACTTTCTGAGCTCAAGCAATCCTCCTGCCTCAGCCTCCCGAGTAGCTGGGATTATAGGCACACACCACCACACCCAGCTAATATTTTTATTTTTTTGTAGTATCTAGGTCTTGCTATGTTGCCCAGGCTGGTCTTGAACTCCTGGACTGGAGCAATCCTCCTGCTGTGGCTTCCAAAATTGTTGGGATTACAGGCATGAGCCACGGCACCTAGTGTTATTAATCAAATTCTGTAAGTTGAGTAACTATAGCCTTCTTTGCTTCACTTACATGATACTTCAATTATTCAAATGCAATGTAGATTTTACAGAGTTGTAAAGGTATAAACTAGTAATTAAAAATAAAATATTTAGCTGAGTGCGGTGGCCTGCGCCTGTAATGCCATTTACTCAGGGGGAGGATTGCGTGAGCCCAGGAGTTCAAGGGCAGCCTGGGCAACATAGTGAGACCCAGTGTCTAAAAAAAAAATAAAATATTTTTATCTGAGCATGGTGGCAAGGCTGAGGTTGGAGATGGCTTGACCCCAGGAGTTGGAAGGTGTAGTGCCCAGTGATAGTGCCTGCGTATAGCCACTGCACTCCAGCCTGGGCGACACTGCCAGACCCCTCTCTGTCCTTTTTATTTTTATTTTTTTGGTGGTGGTGTTGTCGTTGTTGAGACGGAGTCTTGCTGTCACCCAGGCTGGAGTGCAATGGCAAGATCAGCTCACTGCAACCTCCGCTTCCTGGGTTCAAACGATTCTCCTGCCTCAGCCTCGTGAATAGCTGGGATTACAGGAGCGCGCCCCCATGCCTGGCTAATTTTTTATATTTTTAGTAGAGACGGGGTTTCACCATGTTGGCCAGGCTGGTCTCGAACTCTGGACCTCAGGTGATCCGCCCACCTCGGCTTCTCAAAGTCTGGGATTACAGGCGTGAGCCACCGCTCCGGTGCCTCTCTCTGCTCTTAAAAAAAAAAAAAAAAAAAAAAAAATTGCTGGCCGGGCGCGGGCGCCTGCAATCTCAGCTACTCCGGAGGCTAAGGTAAGAGAATCACTAGAACACTGGGGGCGGAGGTTGCTGAGCCGAGATCGTGCCATTGCACTCCAGCCTGGGCGACAGAGTGAGACTCCGTCTCAAAAAAAAAAAAAAAAAAAAAAGTTTCGTAACAATACTTTGTAAACTTTAAAAAAATCTTATGTTTTACGTTTAGATGCATGAGTACAAACTGTATGAAATAATGTAACTCAGTGAGCAGTTTACTGACTAGGAAAAAGTTCCCTTCCTTGAAATCACATGGCACACCTCTGGCCTTTCCCATGCTCAGTCCCTCCCTGTGCAGGCCACCTCTGTGCAGCGAGGCACTAAGCTCTGAATCTAGGTTGACGGACTCCTCTCCTCGCCTCCGCATGGAGGTGGCTTCTCTTTTCCAAGCCTTGTGCAACAAGACCCGTCCTTGTGAGGGACCAGACAAACGCCCCATGCTCAAACTCGCTCACCCCCACCTAGTCCTCACTGCTTCCCATGGTGTGCGGAATAAAAGCGATGAGCCCAGGGAAAGCCATCGTAAACGACCGTGATTGTCTTTATGAAAGCTTGTGGCAAGATAATAATGTGGTCATGTTACGACAGTAGGAACTACGTGCAAAATCGTCTCACGTTTGTTCCCCCCTTTGAACGCTGAGTTACAATAATTTAAGTTGAAACCATGAAGAACTGCTTCTAAAATGCCAAAAAGACCAAAGATTGATTTAATATACCTTCAGTAGTCATTTCGAAGGACGGTAATAATTTTAAAAATCCCAGTAGACTTTTCTTTTTTTGGCCATGGTTGGAAGTGGGGTTGACCTTCAAACTTGGTGGTTTCAAGCAACGCTTAAGTGTGAATTAATATGATGTGAAGAAATAATACTAGCCTCATTCTCTTGCAGTCTAATCACAGCCTTTTCCCCAGCCCCAGGGGAGGGAGCCTTTAATAAGGGTCTGTGTAAACTGATGCCCAGGCAGCAGGATACGGAGGAGCATTGCTCCGACAAGTTAAGACGGAGGAAACAGCAACCCAAAGGGCAGCCCCCGAAACAAAGTTGTTCAAACAAGCCGATGCAGACGAGCGCCATGGCCCTGCTGGCGCGGATCCTAAGAGCCGGGCTGCGGCCGGCGCCCGAGCGGGGTGGGCTCCTGGGTGGCGGGGCCCCGCGGCGGCCCCAACCCGCAGGCGCACGGCTCCCGGCGGGGGCGCGGGCCGAGGACAAAGGCGCGGGGCGGCCGGGGGCGCCGCCGGCCGGGGGCCGGGCCGAGGGTCCCCGGAGCCTCGCCGCCATGCCGGGGCCGCGGACCCTCGCCAACCTGGCGGAGTTCTTTTACAGGGACGGCTTCAGCCGCATCCACGAGATCCAGGTAGCGCGCGCCGCGCCGGGAGGGAGCCAGCCGGGGCTGCTGCCCTGAGGGCTGACGGCGCGGGCGGGAGGGCGCCAGGGAGGGGAGCGGGGTGGGGGAGTCCCAGGGAGGGGCGGCGGGCAGGGCTCCCCGGGCACGGGGCGCCGCGGTGGGTGGGGGGAACCGGACTGGGGTTGTCCGGTTAAGGTTCGCAGGAAGGGGCGCTGAGGAGAGGACGCCGGGAAGGAGATCCGGGGTGGAGGAGGCTGGAACGAGGAGCGGGGCGGGGGCGTTGGGGAGGGGTCTCCCACAAGGGGACCCCGGAGAGGGGCAGCAGGCAGAGGGAGCTGAGGAACGGGGCCAGAAAGAACGGCTGGGAAGAGGCAGGGGGAATGGGTGTCTCGGGAGGTGGCGGCCGGGAGGGGTCCCCTGGAGGAGCCCCAGCAGGGATCCTTAGGCAGGAGGTTGCGGGGAGGGGAGTCAGGGCTGGGCTTTCGGCGAGCGGTAGCCGGAGAGGCGGCGGGCGGTGTCTCCAGGGACGGGTCCCGGGGAGGGACCCAGGCCGGGGTTGCCTGGTTAGGGAACCTGGGGAGGGGGCGCCGCGAAGGGAAACCAGGAATGGGACTGCGGGGAGGGCACCAGGGCTGAGGACCCGGAGCAGGAGACTTGGGGAGGGGCAGCGGGCGCCTGGTGGACGCCGCCGGGGCCGGGGAGTGGAGCGCGTGCGGGACCCACGGAGCTAGGGCGGAGGGGGCTGCGGCCCGGGGCCGGCCAGAGGGGAGCGCTAGGCTCTGCGGAGCTCGGTGTCCTTCGGTAGCCGAGACCGTGTTGTACTCATTTCCAGTCCTTTTTGTATTTTGTAATGGCGGGGGGAGAGGGGACGGAGGCTCGGGGTTCCATAGACTCTAAGCCGGAGTTGGGGTCGACACCCGGAGTTCGCGCGGGGACTGGAGGCAGGGACGCGGGAGGAACCCAGGGGTCCCAGCCACCCGCCAGGGCGTTCGGGCCGGCGAATTCCGCACGCTTCCCACCTGGAGCCTGAGTGCCGTCCTTCCCACGCCCACCTCGGTTGCGCCCTTCGTGGCAGGGGCAGGGCACCCGAGTCGCAGCCGTGCCCTCCGATACCTTTGCCCATCACCCGCCTCCCCGGGTGCCCGGCCCAGCACGCGCTGTTATTTCTGGGATGGGGGCTTTTGGCGTCTTCCGAGAACGCCCCCTTCTCCTCCCACCCAGCCCTGTCCTTCTGTCTAGAGTTCCGGTCCTTCAAGACCCTTCTCCATCGAAGCCTCTTCTAACTACCTACCTGGGTTTCAGTCATTCATTCGTTCCATCAGCCATTCAGTCAATGAACGTGACGGAGAAGCCCCAAACCTCATTAATGGAAAAACGGGCGCGCGTGGAGCAATTTTAATTCGGCCGGGAATTAAAATTTAATTTAATTTTAATGCCGGGAAGTCCCAACCGTCCCTTCTCAAGTCCGCCACACCAACCCTACACAATTCCAAACCCCCGCCCCCACCCCAATGCTTAGAGGACTCAAAAATGATTTTCTATGTAGAATCTGATAAGACATCAGGATGGCAACTTTCAAATACAGTAAAAACTGTTTTCTTATTTGCTGTTGATGGGTTCAATACAGCCTACTTTCTAAAGTGTAATTTAATTTTTCTTTTATCCACCCTTACTGCCATCTGCTTTTTTCCTCACACCTCACCCAGAGTTTGTTCGATGGGCACAGGTTTCTTTGAGACGGACCCTGTTAAAGCCTGTACCCACTCAGGATGTGTGGCAGTTTAGATGGGTATTTTCCATTCACCCGCCCTGCCGCCAGCCCTCACCCTGAGCTCAGCCCCTCCTGCCCGCTGCTCAGACATTTTCCTTCACCACACCCAGGGCCCTGGGGCACAGAGCAGAGAGTCACAACTGACTGACTCACTTGGTGCCTTCTCACCACGCACAGACAGGACCTGAAGATTAAAGGAAATAAAGGAAAAGTTCTTTTCCTTTACTCTCCAAGTGACACTACCCCAACCCTCAAATAGGGTACTTGTGGGAACTCTCACCTTCCTGCAGCCCCTCTGAGGAATCCCAATTTCGAACACATGATTCTAGAAAAACCCTGTCTTCCAGCTCTCCAGGTTGCTCATTGTTCTGTGACCCATCACATCCAGTTCACTTGCGCTCCCCTTGCAATCATAGAATGTTAGCTAAACAAGGGCTCTTAGAATTCACCTATACAGCTCACCTCTCATTTTACAGACGGAAAAAGCTGGGTGGTTACCTAAGCGACTTGCCTAAGGTCAGGCAGCTGGTGACTGGCAGAGTAGAAATCATAATCTGGGTCACTAGATGCTGTTTAGGGTGTGGTAGAGCAGCAGGATGGCTGATACCAGGAGTGCTGCCCTCCAATAGGGGCCCTCTGCAGCCACCTGTGGAGCCTTGGGCTAGTCACTTATTCTCTCTGCACCTCAGTTTTCTCATCTGTAAAGGAGATTTAGCAATCCCCATTCCTCTCGTGGGTTATGATAAGGTCAAATAAGCTTAGTGTTATGAAACTGTAATAATAACACGTAATAATGATCAGTATTTCTAGAATTCTTTTCACGTGCCAGGCACAGTTTCAAGTCTTACATGAAACTTATTTCTCCATTTTTTGGGTGAGGAAACTGAGGCATAGTGGGACCTAACTTCTAAAGGTTATTCAGCTGGTAAACTGTGAGCCCAGATTCAAACTCCAGAATCTGTGCTCTTAACATCCAAGCAAACTCTAAGTACTGTGCCCACCAGACCCACCACCAGAAAGTGATGAAAACTGTCTGTATCATTTCTACCTCCAGTTTGCTTGTGCAGATTGTACCCAACTCAGTAGCTGGATTTGCGTGAGGAGTGGCCCATTTCCCAGTAGTTCTTGTTACCAGTCATTCCGTCAGTGGGCCCTTTTAGAGACTTGAACTCTTTGGGGGCCACTTATTTATTAGGCAGAAGTGATTCCTTGAAGATGGACTCATTCCAGTTTAGTCTGAGTGTCTTCATTTTCAGGTCTGCAGAAGGAGTGAGTAAAAGACTAGAGGAATGACAGTGCTCCTGGCCTGCTGTTTCTGAGATTGAGAGTTGGAGTGGTAAGAAAACTGGGCTGATAGCCAAGAGAGTCTTAGTAACTTTCCCCAGCCCAGCCCTGTCTGTGTTATGCTGAGCCATGTTAGAGGCTCATTGCTTTGTGTTTTAATTGAAAAATTTAGTCCATTTACATTTATTGTGATTTCTTTTTATGGAGGGGGTAACAGCTTTCTTAAGATATAATTAACATACCATATAATTCATCCATTTAAAGTGTGCAAAAATCACCACAGCCAACTTGTAGAACATTTTCACGACCTCAAAAAGAAATCCCATATCCATCAGCTATCACCCCCAACTCTCCTATTCCCCCTGCTTTAGGCAACCATCAAGCTACTTCCTGTATCTATAGATTGGTTTATTCTGGACACGTCATATAAATGGAATCATGTAATATGTGGTCTTTTATGGGTGGTTTCTGTCACTTGAAACATTTCAGTATAATGTTTTTAAGGTTTACCCATGTTGTAGCATGTATCAGTACCTCATTCTTTTTATGGACAAATAATATTGCAGTGTATGACTATACCACGTTTTACTTATCCATTCATCAGTTCATAGACATTTGGATTGTTTCCACCTTTTAGCCATAATGAATAATGTTGCTATGAACTTTTGTGTGTAAGGTTTTGTGTAGACATGTATTTTCATTTCTCTTGGATATGTATCTAGGAGTGGAACTGTTGGGTCAAATAGTAATTCTACATTTAACCTTTTGAAGAACTGCCAGACTATTTTCCAGAGTGTCTGCACCATTTTACATCCCCATCAATATTGTAAGAGGGTTCTGATTTTTCTACATCCCTGTCAACATTTGTTACTACTTGTCCTTTTGATTATGGCCATTCTAGTGGGTGTGAAGTGCTATCTCTCCCTGATGACTAAGGATGTTGAGCATATTTTCATGTGCTTATTTACCATTTGTATATCTTCTTTGGAGATATGTCCATTGAAATCCTTTGCCCAGTTTTTAATTGCATTCTTTTCTCTCTCCTTCCTTCCTTCTTTCCTCCCTCCCTTCCTTCCTTCCTCTACTGATTTGTAAGTTTTTATATATTCTAGGTACAAGTCCCTTATCTGATATGTGCTCTGCAAATATTTTCTCCATCTGAAGGGTTGTTTTTGCTTTCTTTTTTTAAATTTTATTTTTATTTTTTAATGAGACAGGGTCTTGCTATGTTGGACAGGCTGGGCTCAAGCAATCCACCTGCCTTGGCCTCCCAGAGTGCTAGGATTACATGCATGAGCCATCGTGCCCGGCCTTGTTTTCACTTTCTTAATAGTGTTCTTTGAAGCATAAAAGTTTTAAATTTTGATGAAGTCCAATTATCATTTTTTTTCTTTTGTTACTTGTACTGTAGGGATCATATCTTAAGACATTATGCCAAACCCAAGGTCATGAAGATTTACCCTTATGTTTTCTTCAAAGAGTCTATAATTTTAGCATTTACATTTAGATCTTTGAGATAATTTTTTATATGGTGTGAGAAAAAGGTATAAATTGATTCTTTGCTTGTGGCTATTCAGTTGTCCCTGTGCCATTTGTTTAAGAGACTATTAAATCCTTTTCCTATTGAATTATCTTGGTACTCTTGATGAAAATCAATTGACCATAGGTATTTGGGTCTTAATTCTAAGCCAATGATTATGCCATTACTGCACTGTCTTGGTTACTGTAGCTTTGTACTAAGTCTTTTTTTTTCTTTATTTCCTCTAAAAAAAACCAAACCAAAACAAAAAACGGATACATGTGCAGAACGTGCAGGTTTGTTACATAGATGTACATGCACCATGGTGGTTTGCTGCACCTATTGACCCATCTAAGTTTCCTCCCCTCAACCCCCACCCCAACAGGCCCTGGTGTGTGTTATTCCCCTCTCTGTATTCTTGTGTTCTTAATATTCAACTCCCACTTATGAGAAAGAACATGCAGTGTTTGGTTTTCTGTTCCTGTGTTAGTTTGCTGAGGATGATGGCTTCTAGCTTCATCCATGTCCCTGCAAAGGACATGATCTCATTCCTTTTTATGGCTACATAGCATTCCATGGTGTAAATGTACCACATTTTCTTTATCCAGTCTATCATTGATGGGCATTTGGGTTGGTTCCATGTCTTTGCTATTGTAAATAGTACTGCTGTAAAAATATGTGTGCATGTGTTTTTATAGTAGAATGATTTATATTCCTTTGAGTATATATCCAGTAATGGGATTGCTGAGTCAAATGGTGTTTCTGGTTCTAGATCCTTGAGGAATTGCCATACTGTCTTCCACAATGGTTGAACTAATTTACATTCCCAACAACAGTGTAAAAGTGTTTCAGTTGCTCCACGGCCTTGGCAGCATCTATTCCTGACTTTTTAATAATCACCATTCTGACTAGTGTGAGATGGTATCTCATTGTGGTTTTGATTTGCATTTCTCTGATGATTAGTGATGTTGAGCTTTTTTTCATGTTTGTTGGCTACATAAACGTCTTCTTTTGAGAAGTATCTGTTCATATCCTTTGCCCACTTTTCGATGGGAGTGTTTTTTTTTTTTTCCTGTAAATTTGTTCAATTTCCTTGTAAATTCCAGCTATTAGACCTTTGTCAGATGGGTAGATTGCAAAAACTTTCTCCCATTCTGTAGGTTGCCTGTTCACTCTGATGATAGTTTTTTTTTTTTTGCTGTGCAGGAGCTCTTTAATTAGATCCCAGTTGTCATTTTGGCTTCTGTTGCAATTGCTTTTCGTGTCTTTGTCAGGAAATCTTTGCTGATGCCTATGTCTGAATGGTATTGCCTAGGTTTTCTTCTAGAGTTTTTATGGTTTGGGGTTTTACATTTGAGTCTTTAATTCATCTTGAGTTAATTTTTGTATAAGGTGTAGGGAAGGGGTCCAGTTTCAGTTTTATGCATATGGTTAGCTGGTTTTCCCAGCACCATATACTAAATAGGAGTTCCTTTCCTCATTGCTTGTTTTTGTCAGGTTTGTCAAAGAGCAGATGGTTGTAGATGTGTGGTTTATTTCTGAGGTCTCTGTTCTGCTCTATTGGTCTATATGTCTGTTTTGGTACCAGTACTATGCTGTTTTGGTTACTGTAGCCTTGTAGTATAGTTTAAAGTCAGGTATCGTGATGCTTCCAGCTTTGTTCTTTTTGCTTAGGATTGTCTTGGCTATATGGGGTCTTCGATTCCATATGAAATTTAAAGAATTTTTTTCTAATTCTGTGAAGAATGTCAGTGGTGGTTTGATGGGAATAGCATTGAATCTATAAATTACTTCCGGTAGTATGGCCATTTTCACGAATGGATTCTTCCTCTCCATAAGGATGGAATGTTTTTCCATTTGTTTGTGTCCTCTCTTATTTTCTTGAGCAGTGATTTGTGGTTCTCCCCTAAGAGGTCCTTCACATTCCTTGTTAGTTGTATTCCTAGATATTTTATTCTCTTTGTAGTGATTGTGAATGGGAGTTCATTCATGATTTGGCTCTCCGCTTGCCTATTGTTGGTGTAAAGGAATGCTTGTGATTTTTGCACATTGATTTTATATACTGAGACTTTGCTGAATTTGCTTATCAGCTCAAGGAGTTTTTGGGCTGAGATGATGGGGTTTTCTAAATATACAATAATGTCATGTGCAAACAGAGATAACTCAATTTCCTCTCTTCCTATTTGAATACCCTTTCTTTCTTTCTCTTGTCTGATTGCCCTGATCAGAACTTCCAATACTGTGTTGAATAGGAGTGTTAAGAAAGGTCATCCTTGTCTTGAACCAGTTTTCAAAGGGAATGCTTCCAGCTTTTGTCCATTCAATATGATATTGTCTGTGGGTTTATCATAAATAGCTCTTATTATTTTGAGATATGTTCCATCAGTACCTAGTTTATTGAGATTTTTTTAACGTGAAGGGATGTTGAATTTTATCAAAGGCCTTTTCCGCATCTATTGAGATAATTATGTAATTTTTGTCCTTGGTTCTGTTTATGTGATGGATTACGTTTATTGATTTGTGTATGTTAAACTAGCCTTGCATCCCAGGGATGAAGCTGGCTTGATCGTGGTGGATAAGATTTTTGATGTGCTGCTGAATTCGGTTTGCCAGTATTTTATAGAAGACTTTTGCATCGATGTTCATCAGGGATATTGGCCTGAAGTTTTCTTTTTTTGCTGTGTCTCTTCCTGGTTTTGGTATCAAGATGATTCTGGCTTCATAAAATGAGTTAGGGAGGAGTCCCTCCTTTTCAATTGTTTGGAATAGTTTCAGAAGGAACGGTGCCAGCTCCTCTTTGTATTTCTGGTAGAATTTAGCTGTGAATCCATCTAGTCCTGGGCTTTTTTTTGGTTGGTAGACTATTAATTAATGCCTCAATTTCAGAGCTTGCTATTGGTCTATTCAGGTATTAAATTTCTTCCTGGTTTAGTCTTGGTAGGGTATATGCATCCAGGAATTTATCCATTTCTTCTAGATTTTCTAGTTTATTTACATAGGGGTGTTTATAGTATTCTCTGATGGTAGTTTGTGTTTCTGTGGGGTCAGTGGTGATACCCCCTTTATCATTTTTTTATTGTGTCTATTTGATTCTTCTCTCTTTCCTTCTTTATTAGTCTAGCTAATAGTCTATTTTGTTATTTTTTTCCAAAAACCGGTTCCTGGATTCATTGATTTTTTTTTTTGGAGGATTGTTCATGTCTCTATCTCCTTCAATTTTTCTCTGATCTTAGTTATTTCTTGTCTTCTGCTAGCTTTTAGATTAGTTAGCTCTTGCCTCTTTAGCTCTTTTAATTGTGATGTTAGAGTGTCAATTTGAGGTCTTTCTAGCTTTTTGATTTGGGCATTTAGTGCTATAAATTTCCCTCTTAACACTGCTTTAGCTGTATCGCAGATATTCTGGTACGTTGTCTCTTTGTTCTCATTGGTTTCAAAGAGCTTCTTGATTTCTGCCTTAATTTCATTATTTACTCAGGAGTCATTCAGGAGCAGGCTGTTCAATTTCCATGAAATCGTGTGCCTTTTTTTTTTTTTTTTTTTTTTGAGACGGAGTCTCGCTCGCTCTGTTGCCCAGGCTGGAGTGCAGTGGCCGGATCTCAGCTCACTGCAAGCTCCGCCTCCCGGGTTTACGCCATTCTCCTGCCTCAGCCTCCCGAGTAGCTGGGACTACAGGGGCCGGCCACCTCGCCCGGCTAGTTTTTTTTTTTTGTATTTTTTTAGTAGAGACGGGATTTAACGGGGTTAGCCAGGATGGTCTCGATCTCCTGACCTCGTGATCCGCCCGTCTCGGCCTCCCAAAGTGCTGGGATTACAGGCTTGAGCCACCGCGCCCGGCCTAATCGTGTGCTTTTGAGTGAGTTTCTTAATCCTGAGATCGAATTTCATTGCATTGTGGTCAGAGTGTTATGATTTCAGTTATTTTGCACTTGCTGAGGAGTTTATGTGGTACCCATCTTCTGAAGTGTACTTCTGTCAATTTGTCCATCTGATCCTCCATCTAGTTCTGCGCTCTTGATGGAGAGACATTGTGATTATTTGGAGGAGAAGAGGCACTGAGGTCTTTTGGGTTTTCAGCATTTTTTTGATGATTCTTTCTTATCTCTGTGAGTTTGTCTAGTTTCAGTCTTGAGGCTGCTGACCCTTAGATGGGGGTTTTATGGGGCCTTTTTGTTGTTGTTGTTGTTATCGATGCTGTTGTTGTCGCTTTCTGTTTGTTTTTCTTTCAATAGTCGGGTCCCTCTTCTGTAGGGCGGCTGCAGTTTGCAGGGGGTTCACTTCAGGCCCTATTCATCTGATTCGCTCCTGTGCCTGGAGATATCACTCAAGGAGGCTGGAGTGCAGCAATGATGGGTGTCTGTTCCTTCTTCTGGGACCTCTGACCTCAAGGGATACCAACCTGATGCCAGTAGGATTGCTCCTGTATAGGGTGTCTGACAACCCCTATTGGAGGTTCTCACCTAGTTGAATGGCATGGGGAGCAGGAGCCATTTAATGAAGCACTTTGTCCCTTGGTGGAGAGGGTGTGTTTTGCTGGGGGGAAACCCACTAGTCTGGGCTGCCTGGATTCCTCAGAACTGCCTGGAGAAGAGGATAAGTCTGCTGGTCCGCAGGGACTGTGGCCACCCCTTCCCCCAGGGGCTCAGGCCTAGGGAGATCAGGGTTCTGCCCCTGAGCCTTTGGCTGGAATTGTTGGAGATCCTGTTGGGAATTCCCCACCACTGAGGAGAAGGATGGATCAGGGTTAGACTTGAAGAGGCACTCTAGCTGCCGACTGCCACAGCTGGTGTGTTCAGCTGTGGAGATAAGTCTTGGGACCAAGCTGTTCAACCTCCTTGGCTCCAGCAAAGGAAAAGTGCAGCCTGGAGCTATAGAAATGGGCACCACCCTTCCCCCACCCAGGGAGCTTAGGCTGTTAGGCAGTTGTGAGTCCCAGTTCAGGCTGCTGCCCCTCCCCCAAGGAGCTCAAATGGCTTAGACAGCAGGCAGCTGCAGCTGGTGCTGGTCGCCCCTCCCCTAGGGAGTTCAGTAGGCTTAAGCAGATTCCAGCTGAGAGGCTGTAGGAATCTGTGCATACCAGGGTTGGGACGCTTGGCCCAGGTGGTATGGGTTCTTCCGATCTGTGGGTTGCACAGTTTTGTGGAAAAAGCACAGTTTCCCCAGCTGGGTAGCCCGCTCACTCACCACTTCCCTTGGCGGTGGGGAGGGGGTTCCCCTTCCCGTGTGGCTCTCAGGTGGGCCACCATACTACTGTTCTTCCTTCTCTCCATGGGTTATGCCAGCCTTCTAGTCAATTTTGAGGAGAGAGCTTGGATACCCTGGCTACCAGTGAAGGATTCACATGCTTATTAAGGTTTTTTTGGGAGCCTGTGAGCACCACTGCTTCTAGTTGGCCATCTTGGCCCCTCTCCCATAGTACTAAGTCTTGAAACAGGAAATTGGGGGTCCACCAGCTTTTTTCTTTTTTCAAGATTGTTTAGGCTATTCTGGGTCTGTTGCATTTTCATATGAATTTCAGGATCAGCTTATCAGTTTCTACAAAGAAGCCCACTGGAATTATGACAGGGATTGCCCTGAATCTATGTACACTTTGAGGTGTATTTCTATTTCAACAATATTAAGTCTTCCAATCCATGAACATGGGATGTCTTGCCATTTGTTTCATGTCTTGCCATTTCTTTCAGACTTCTTTAAACAATGTTTTGTAGATTCCTTTAAACAATGTTTTGTAGATTTCTTTAAATAATGTTTTGTAGATTACTTTAGACAGTGTTTTGTAGTTTTCAGAGTATAGGTTTTACACTTCTGTTAAATTTATTTCTAAGAATTTTATTTATTTATTTATTTTTTGTGACAGTCTTGCTCTGTTACCCAGGCCTGAGTGCGGTGGTACAATCTTCACTCACTGCCACCTCCACCTCCCGAGCTCACATGATCCTCCCACCTCAGCCTCCTGAGCAGTTGGGACTACAGGCTCACACTGCTGTCTCACTAATTTTTGTATATATATGTTTTTTTTTTTTTGAGATACAGTTTCGCTCTTGTCACCCAGGATGGAGTGCAATGGTGTGGTCTTGTGGCTCACTGCAGCCTCCGCCTCCTGGGTTCAAGCGATTCTACTGCCTCAGCCTCCCGAGTAGCTGGGATTATAGGTGCACACCACCATGCCTGGCTAATTTTTGTATTTTTAGTAGAGATGGGGTTTCACCATGTTAGTTAGGCTGGTCTCAAACTCTTGACCTCAGGTGATCCACTCGTCTTGGCCTCCCAAAGTGCTGAGAGTACAGGCATGAGCCTCTGCACCCAGCCACGTATTTTTTTTACAGACAGAATTTTGCCATATTGCCCAACCTGATCTCGAACTCCTGTGCTCAAGCAATCCACCCACCTAAGCCTCCCAAAAGTGCTGGGATTACAGACAGGTATGAGTCACTGCAGCTGGTCAAGTACTTTATTCTTTTTGATGCTATTGTAAATTGAATTGCTTTTTAAATTTCATTTTGGATTGTTCGCTGCTAGTGTATAGAAATGCAATTGATTTTTGTATATTGTTTTGTGTCCTATTGAACTTGTTTATTAGTTCTAATAGTTTTTTAGTAAGTTCCTTAGGATTTTCTATATGTGAGATCATGTCTTCTGCCAATAGAGACAGCCTGAGTTCTTCTGTTCCAATCCAGATGACTTTTCCTTCATTTTCTTGCTGGGAGTCGGTTTAGAGGCTCGTTACAGATTGTCCACAGAGGAGGCTTGTTACAGATTGTCCACGGAGGGGGCCCGTTACAGATTGTCCACGGAGGGGGCCCGTTACAGATTGTCCACGGAGGGGGCCCGTTACAGATTGTCCACGGAGGGGGCTCGTTACAGATTGTCCACGGAGGGCTTGCTCCGTGGAGATGGCTTGGTACTGCTTAGGTAGATAGAGCTGTTGGGCCCATGGGAAGGTGCTGGCAGACAGGGCCCTGTGTGCTCTGGACATTTGTCTTTTATAATGACATTTCTCTCTTGTTGCTTCACACAGCTAAGGTAGTTTTAAAAACATATCCCTAAAGAATAAGAAAACTTCCACGATCATGCCTGTAATCCCAGGACTTTGGGAGGCTGAGGCAGGAGGAACCCTTGAGGCCAAGAGTTCGAGACCAGCCTGGCAACATTGAGAGACCCCTGTCTCTACAAAAAATAAAAAATTAGCTGGGCGTGGAGGTGTGCACCTGCAGTCCTAGCTACTTGGGAGGCCAAGGTGGGAGGATCGCCAGGGCCCAGGAGTTGGAGGCTGCAGTGAGCTATGTTCATGCCACTGCACTCCAGCCTGGGCAACAGAGCAAGACCATGTCTCTAAAAACAAACAAACAAACAAAAACAACAAAAAAGAGATGGTTGTGTGAAAACATGTTTATCTCAGCAATATGCAAATTGCTGCTCTGATTCAGTTCTGTATTAGATAGCACTTCCCTCTGCCCCAATTTTCTGCTCCTCTAGCACACAGGGATGTTTATGTTAAAGGTATATCATACCTATGTGTTTTTTCCTTTTTTGATTTCTCCATGGTATTGCAGCAGAAGCACACACAGGAATATGGAAAAATCTTCAAGTCTCACTTTGGTCCTCAGTTTGTAGTATCTATTGCAGACCGCGATATGGTGGCTCAGGTGCTCCGGGCGGAGGGCGCTGCGCCCCAGAGAGCCAACATGGAGTCCTGGCGGGAGTACCGAGACTTGCGGGGGAGAGCCACCGGGCTCATCTCGGCGTGAGTATGTGGGCCCGTGCTGAGCCAGGGGCTGCAGGGGGAGCTCGGGGGGAGGCCCCCTCCTCCAAAGCTGGGTTCCAAAAATCCAGCTCTTAGAAAAGCACAGAAACCACCCCCCAATGGAATGATATCTGACAGTCTCCTTGTGTGATCTGGCAGACACAGGAGCCCTGCTGGGTTTTCTGGCTCCTCCTCCGTGCCAAGTTGTCCCGTCAAGAACCAGGAGGGGAGAAGCTGTCTCGGTGGTGGGCAGAGCTCTTCGGAAGCAGTGCTTCGTGGTGTCCATTCAGTGACAACCGAGGCAGACAAAGCTCGCAGCGCCCTTGTCTGTGTACAGGGGAGGGAGGTGGTCACTATTTCAGGAAAATCCCTTTGAGGAGGAGCTCAGAACCTCCAGCCTTGGTTGCCACGTGGTGATTTTCCTGTCTCGTAGCAGACTGTGATTATTCATTTTGAACTAGCGTCACCAACACCTCTGTGCCTTCCAAGAGATCATGGCCCGTGGCCAGGCAGGGAGGCCCAGGGCGCCAGCAGATGCCCCGGTTCAAATCCCCATGGAGTGGGGCTTCTGTTTGCAGCTCTTTTGATATCTATGTCCTTATACATAAATTGGGGAGAAATACAGCCACCAATTTCTCAAGTAAGATAAATAAGAATCGTGACCAGATATCACCAAGGGTCCCTTAATTTCCATCCTGAGGGAATAATTAAACAGCTCCTCCTGGATGTTCAGGCCTAGAGGGGCCTGAAGGCTGAGGCAGAATCTCTCAGCTGTCTGCCCAGTAAGCTGCAGGCTCAGGAGCCTGTGTGGGTGCCTGGACCCCTCTTCGGCTGAGATGGGGTGAGGCAGTGCTGGTGACCTCAGCACGGTGGACAGCAAAGGAAAGGGCAGTGCCCAGGCCCAGGAGCCTGGCTGGCTTAGCTTGGGTCCCCCAAAGCCCATCTGGAGGCCAGGCTTTGAGCGCAAGCGGTCTCCTTGGGAATGGGAAGCAGGGCACGGGTGGGAGGGAAGCCATGCAGAGGTGTGGAGGTGTGGGTGATGCTTGTGGGTACTTGAGGCTCAGTTCTGTCACCACCCTATGAGAAACTGCAGAACCTTACTCAGACCTCCAGGGATTCCTTCAGCGTCCTGCCTTCACTGGGAGGGCTGTGCTGGGCCTGCTATCTGAGTGCCCTCCGAGTGCAACCGGGAGCCCCAAGGCCCCACACCCTGGTAACAAGCTGCAGTCTCTTTTTCTTTCTTTCTTTCTCTCCCCCTTTCTTTCTCTCTTCCTTTCTCTCTCTCTCTTTCCTTCTTTCTTTTCTTTTGTTTCTTTCTTTCTTTTTCTTTCTTTCTTCTTTCTCTCTCTCTCTTTCTTTCTTTCCTTCCTTCCTTCCTCCCTGCCTCCCTCCCTCCTTCCTTCCTTTCTCTTTCTCCTTCCTTTCTTCTCTCCTTCTCCTCCTTCTCCTTCCCCTTCTTCTCATTCTCCTCCTCCTTCTTCTCTTCCTTTCTTTCTTTCTTTTCTTTCTTTCTGTCTTTCTTTCTCTCTCCTTCCTTCCTTCTGTCCTTCTCCTCTTCCTTTCCTTTCCTTTTTCTTCTTTCTTTCTTTCTTTCTTTCTTTCTTTCTTTCTTTCTTTCTTTCTCTTTCTTTCTTTCTTTCTCTCTTTCTCTCTTTCTCTCTCTCTCTCTTTCTTCTCTCTCTCTCTCTCTTTCTTTTCTTTCTTTTCTTTTTGAGATGGAGTCTCACTCTGTCGCCCAGGCTGGAGTGCAATGGCATGATCTCGGCTCGCCGTGACCTCTTCCTCCCGGGTTCAAGTGATTCTTCTGCCTCAGCCTCCCAAGTAGCTGGGATTACAGGTGCCTGCCACCACACCCAGCTAAAATTTTGTATTTTTAGTAGAGATGGGGTTTCATCATGTTGGCCAGGGTGGTCTTGAATTCCTGACCTCAGGTGATCTGCCCACCTCGGCCTTCCAAAGTGCTGGGATTACAGGCATGAGCCACCATGCCTGGCCCTCTTTTTCTTTTTTAATATCAATATTTACTTCATTTATATATACATATATATGCATACATATATATATATATATATACCTTTTTTCTCTTTTGCTAATTAGCAATCTCATTTGCTTATTACAGTATTATTTCAAGATTTTTTAAAGGAAGTGGTATTACTTTTACTAAAGATGATTACTTACCACTGGTAGTTTTTTCCTTAAAGTTTGCTTCAAAGGCAAGAGTGTAAGAAGCTCTAACAGGCTCTAGGGCTGCAGTTATTAACTCCTCTCTTCCCAGCAAAAAGTCTTTCGTGTCTCAATTCCACTTTGACTGGCAGCTCTTGTTGATTCTTTATGGCTGAAAATTTTTCTTTTTTCTTTTTTTTTTTGAGAGGGAGTCTGGCTGTGTCGCCCAGGCTGGAGTGCAGTGGCCGGATCTCGGCTCACTGCAAGCTCCGCCTCCCGGGTTTAGGCCATTCTCCTGCCTCAGCCTCCCGAGTAGCTGGGACTACAGGCGCCCGCCACCTCGCCCGGCTAGTTTTTTGTATTTTTTAGTAGAGACGGGGTTTCACCGTGTTAGCCAGGATGGTCTCGATCTCCTGACCTCGTGATCCGCCCGTCTCGGCCTCCCAAAGTGCTGGGATTACAGGCTTGAGCCACCGCGCCCGGCCTATGGCTGAAAATTTTTCTAAAGGTTCCTTGAATTCTTTCCCAGAATGTCAGTGTAAGTAAGATGATTCGAAACTCACTTGATCCTTCTAGGGAGGGTGAACAGTGGCTCAAGATGAGAAGCGTATTGAGACAAAGAATTCTGAAACCGAAAGATGTGGCCATTTATTCTGGAGAAGTCAACCAAGTGATTGCTGACTTAATTAAAAGAATCTACCTCCTCAGGAGCCAGGCAGAAGATGGAGAAACCGTGACCAATGTCAATGACCTTTTCTTCAAATATTCAATGGAAGGTGAGGTGGAATCAGCAGGTGGGAAGGAGGGAAGAGTGGACGCTTGCCCCAAACCCACAGATGTCATCTTGGAACATTCCCTAGGTCCCAGGCAGTGTACTAAGTCTGGGACATACATGCATGTCACCTGCACGGTGCTATGTGAACCTGTTGACCAGTGAGGAAACTGATACTTTTTTTTTTTTTTTTCTGAGACAGAGTCTTGCTCTGTTGCCCAGGCTGGAGTGATGTGGCATGGTTTTGGCTCACTGCAACCTCTGCCTCCCAGGTTCAAGCGATTCTCTTGCCTTAGCCTCCCGAGTAGCTGGGATTACAGGCACCTGCCACCACGCCTGGCTAATGTTTTGTATTTTTAGTAGAGACGGTGTTTCACCTTGTTGGCCAGGCTGGTCTCGAACTCCTGACCTTGTGATTTGCCTGCCTTGGTCTCCCAAAGTGCTGGGATTACAGGTGTGAGCCACCGTGCCCAGCTGAAACTGAGACTTAAAAAAGAACTTGCCCAATGCCACACCCCCATCCCTCTTTTTAGAGGCAGAAAGTTAGTTTCAAATTCAGGTCTTTTAAACTCAAGAAGCCATGTTCCTGATTACTACACATTTTGTTTGGGCATAATTTTTAAAAAGGAGTAAAGTTGAGAGGGCATCTACTTCAAACTCGTTCTAGCTTTTAGTCATATTGAATGGGTGGTACATCCCTGTTCAAGTAGCAATACCAAAGGGGGGGGGTCAGTGAAGGTCTCCCTTTTTCTTGAGGGCAGCAAAGATCACTAGTCTCTCATGTATGTGTCAAGAGATGGTTTATGCACATACAGAAAAATGCGTGTGAATATTCTTTTTATTTTTAAACAATAAACGGTAGTACACCAAACATACTGTTCTGCACTGTGCTTTCTCTTTACTTAAGAATGCATCTTGGGGCCAGGTGTGGTGGCTCACACCTGTAATCCCAGTACTTTGGGAGACTGAGGCGGGTGGTTCACCTGAGGTCAGGAGTTCGAGACCAGCCTGGCCAACATGGTGAAATGCTGTCTCTACTAAAAATACAAAAATTAACTGGGCCATTGTGGTGGACACCTGTAATCCCAGGGACTTGGGAGGCTGAGGCAGGAGAATTGCTTGAACCTGAGAGGCGGAGGTTGCTGTGAGCCGAAACCGTCCAATTGTACTCCAGTGTGGGCGACAGGAGTGAAACTCCATCTCAAAAAAAAAAAAAAAAAAAGCATCTTGGTCTAACATGGTGATTTCTGTGTTTAAAAAAAAAAAAAGAATGCATCTTGGAGGACTTTCTATCAGCTTTCTCATCTTTTTTTTTTAAAAAAGCTTACCTTACTTCAAGCTTCACTCAAGTTAGCTTTGCAGATATTAATTTTCTGATATTAATTTTCTCTAAAATTAATAATAAAATCGTCCCAGAAGTGATTGGTAAACACAGTTCACAGCTCTGCCCAACACGGATTCATCCAGGCCACTTCTACTGTGCCTTTAGCTCTCCGGTACTGGGCTCCCTGTTTTGGCCAGGAGGAGTCACTTCTCAATTCCTCGAGTTGGGCAAGTGGCTGGAAGGCCATCCCCAGTGGCCATGTGGGGCAGGAAGAGGCCCTGTGGGGTTTGCCACATCCTTCCTGAGAGGAGGGTGTTGGGGGAGAGCAGCGACGTGCTCAGTGATTGCCCCTTCCCTAGGGCTCATCATTTCAGACCATGCCCCCGGTCTGTCCTAGGGTCCTCCTCTGCAGCCTTAGCCAAGCTACTTCAACTCTGGGAGTCCTCCAGTTTCCTCCAGAAAGTGGGCTTCATCTGTGCCTTACAGGGCTGTGGGGCTCCTTAGACGAAGCAGCAGCAGCGCCACCTGTCAGCCCTAAATGCCAGCACCCTGCAGCTCAGGATGCAGAGGAATCCTCAGAGTGACGATGTCTCGTTTGGGACATTTGGACCACGTTTGAAAGTTGCATTTGTGGCCCAGCATTGCCTATTGGTATGGTAAATAATCTAGAGAGGGTTTTCAAATTCTCTTTCCTGTCTAGGAGTGGCCACCATCCTTTATGAGAGTCGTTTGGGCTGCCTGGAAACCAGCATACCACCGCTGACTGTGGAATACATCGAGGCCCTGGAGCTCATGTTTAGCATGTTCAAGACCTCCATGTATGCAGGCGCCATCCCCAGATGGCTTCGCCCCTTCATCCCAAAGCCCTGGCGGGAATTCTGCAGGTCCTGGGATGGACTCTTCAAATTCAGTAAGAGAAGAATTGAGAGCACCTTTTGCAGAAGCAGGTTGACCTGCCGTGTCGTGTGTCTAACTCTCATCCAGACAATGGGTGACCATAGCAGAGGATGCCTAGATGTAGTCATGTGTTGGTTTTTGGACCCATACCTTTTGGATTTATTTTTGTTTTGTTTTGTTTTGAGATGGAGTCTGACTCCGTCGCCCAGGCTGGAGTGCAGTGGTGTGATCTCGGCTCACTGCAACCTCCGCCTCCCGGGTTCAAGTGATTATCATGCCTCAGCCTCCCGAGTAGCTGGGATTACAGGCGCCCACCACCGTGCCTGGCTAATTATTTTGTGTTTTTAGTAGAACTGGAGTTTTACCATGTTGGCCAAGCTGGTCTTGAATTCCTGACCTCAGGTGATCACCCACCTTGACCTCCCAAAGTGCTGGGATTACAAGTGAGCCACTGCGCTTGGCCATGGATTTGGTTTTCAAAGAAGTAAAAAGCATGTGGATTGTGACTACGGGTAACATGATCAGTTTTTTCATTTGAGAATAATTTTTATTTTAACAAGCATGCCAGCAGGGACATGTACAAGTAAATGTCCATGCAAGATGATGTCTTTACTCCAAATAAATTGGTCAGTGCTTAAAATGTTGAGTTTCAGGCCCACGCACATTTATTTGAACGTTAAAATTTTTGTTCAAATCCAAGGTGAGATTACAAAGAGATTCATTTTCTTATGTGACTAAAAATTTTACTATAAAAGCATTTCTGAAAAGAAAGAAATGATTTTCAAAATACTTAGAACAATGTTCTAGAGCAATGCTAACACTGAAGAAAGTGTTTCATGGTGTCTTTTCGAGATCAGTATTTAGGCCGGGCACAGTGGCTCACACCTGTAATCCCAGCACTTTGGGAGGCTGAGGCATGAGGATCACCTGAGGTCATTAGTTCAAGACCAGCCTGGCCAACATGGCGAAACCGCATCTCTACTAAAAATACAAAACTTAACTGGGCGTGGTGGTGCATGCCTGTAATCGCAGCTACTCGGGAGGCTAAGGCAGGAGAATTGCTTGAACCTGGGAGGCAGAGGTTGCAGACAGCCAAGATCACGCCACTGCACTCCAGCCTGGGTCACAGAACAAGACTCTGTCTGAAGGAAAAAACAACAACATTTATTTGAATATGTAAGTCCTGAAGTCTGTGCTGCATGGTAACATCCCAGCTAATAATGCATGGCCTTTTCCCCTCCACTCATTTTCTCTTCTGAAAGTGTGGTAGATAAAAATAAAAGAGTTTGCATTTTTGTTACTTATATTATATAAATAATATATTTGGCTATTGGATTAGTAAAGCAAACATTTGCAAATATCTTACAGCTTATTTTTAAAAAGGAAGATATGTTTAGCTTGTCTTTTAACTTTTCATTCGTTTACATAAGCAAGTGTATGAGTGAAACTCCCAGGTTGACATTAGATAAATTGGGTTTCCTTACCCTCTGTCACCTGCCACTGGTTTAGTTAAGCTACTGGGAGGACAGGGGGCATTGAGACTGAAAAGATGATTGTCAACCCAAACTCCTTTCAAAAGAAATACTGTTTTCAAACAGGCCAAATTCATGTTGACAACAAGTTGAGGGACATACAGTACCAAACGGACCGAGGCCGGAGGGTGAGCGGCGGACTTCTCACATACCTCTTCCTTAGCCAGGCACTGACGCTACAGGAGATCTACGCCAACGTGACTGAGATGCTGCTGGCCGGCGTCGACACGGTGAGTCTGGGGTCCTGGTTCTCAGCAAGCAACACATGATAACTCCTTCCTCACCATCTCATGGACGTTGTCTACTTTTTTTGCGGGGGAGGATGGAGTTTTACTGTATCACCCAGGTTGGAGTGCAATGGCACGGTCTCGGCTCACTGTAAACTCTGTCTCTTAGGTTCAGGTGATTCTCCTGCCTCGACCTCCAGAGTAACTGGGATTACAGGTGCCTGCCACCATCCCCAGTTAATTTTTTGTATTTTTAGTAGCAATGGGGATTTCACCATGTTGGCCAGGCTGTCTTGAACGCCTGGCCTCAGGTGATCCACCTGCCTCGGCCTCCCAAAGTGCTGGGATTACAGGCATGAGCCACTGCGACTGGCTGTTGTCTACTTTTAAGGCAGATTTGTTTAGCACACTGTTCGTGTTTGTACTAGACCTGCTGCACTGCTGAGGGGCTCCAGGAGGAGAAAACTCTGCGTGAGGAGTCACGCATCGCTTAATGATGCAGATTTGTTCTGAGAAATGCATTGTTGGGTGGTCCTGTCATTGCGTGAACATCTTAGAGTGTATTTACACAAACCTAGATGGTAGCCTACCAGACACCTAGGCTGCATGGTCGAGCCTATTCCTCCTAGGCTACACAACTGTACAGCATGTTACTGTACTGAATACTGTGGGCAGCTGGAACACCGTGGTAAGTATGTGTGTATCCAGACATACTGAAACACTGACAAGCTACAGTACAAATGTGGCATTAGAATCTTATGGGACCACCGTTGTATATTGGGTCCATCATTGACCAAAGCATCCCTATACGATGCATGATTGTATATTAAATGTAAGGCGCATAATGATTTCTGTGAAAAGCGTAACCAAAATTCCATATCACACACACAAAATGATAATAAATGTTTAAAGTTTACAAATCATTCCTAACATTTTGTCATTGTTTCATAATGTCACAAATGAAGAGGGTATGGACATTAAAAACCTTAGTTATCATTTGAAATATTCCAGGCCGTGGAATTTATTTCATAAAGCCAAGAATTCATTTCATTCATCCCTCAATTTGTTACATAAAGCCAACATAACTTCAAAACCAAAACCTGCTAAAGACAGTGTGAAGAAAGTAAACTTAAGCAGTTTGGTTGATGAGAGAGAGTGTGTGTGTGTGTGTGTGTGTGTGTGTATCAACAAATTCCCTGTGAATGCAGCCCACTAGTGTGGCAGATCAATGATACACTGGAACCAGGGAGGGTTCATATCAGAATGAGACAGAGCACTGCCCATTAACCTGGGGGGATCCCACAGGCTATCCGATGGGAAAGGAAGAGGCAGACCAGCGTGTATACCTTGTCCTGTGAGTAAGATGCAGCGGCACCGCCCCCTCCCGGCTGTGTGCGTGTGCACATCTGTCCGTGACTGCATGAACACAGGGCAGGGCGTGGAGGCAACACACTAGGTAGTTAACATGGGTTTCTTGGCTGGCTGGGAGTGGCATGGTCCAGGGGGGATAAGGAGCCATGTTCCTTTCAAAAACACATTTATAATATAATACAATTAATAGGATATGTGTGAAAATGATCCCCATGTAGGTACAGGTGCAGAGCAGTTGTAAAATTTGCTAAAAGGAAGTGGCAAAACAGGGAGGAGCTAGGCTGATGCTTTCAGTAGGTGGAAGATAATGAAATTTCTGGCCGGAAACTGGGGAAGCTGCGGGCTGGGGTGCTTCTGGTGGTCGGGTGGAAAGTGAGAATTTAGAGTGAGTGACACTTCGCTGTTTCCAAAGCATTCCATGCACACCCTGCCTGTCTCACAGCTTCCTCCAAGGTAGCAGTCGTTGACTTCATTAACAGGTGGCAAAACTAAACAACCAAGCTCATTATCTGAAAGCTTTTCCTTTGCACGGGTGCTTCCCAGCCTTGAATAAGGCACTCCCTGCACAGACCTCCATCTTAAAGGGACGAAAAAGCCTCAAGGCTTTATTTTTATTATAATGTCACTTAAACATGTAAAAGCAAAAAACAAAACAAAACAAAAACACACATACACAGCATAAACTCCTTATTCTTTTGGATCTTGTGCAACAATAAAACAAAATGTATATAAATTCAATGCAAACTAAATGATACAATCAATGAAGATTCTACTTAACTATGTGAATGTGATGGTGTGGATTTGCTCAAATTAAGACACTGCTTGAAAAGTGAATCAATGAATGAATGACCTGGTCACTGAGCTTGTGCCTCCTGCCCCCTGGTGGTAACTAAGAACATCACAATGAGGTGGCATTCAGAAGGCAGCCGTTCCTTTTAGCATCCTACAGTAGAAGCCAGGGGACACATTCTTACAACTTCATACTGATTTTTAAAAATTAGTATGATTTTATTGCAGCATAATTTATGCACAGTCAACTCCATTTAAACTGCATAATGCGATACAGATTGTTGGCAGATGGAACCATTTATGAAACCACTGCCACATTTTTCTAAACATTGATGGAAATGGAATCATATGGTATGCTGTCTTTTGCATCCGGCTTCTTGCACTCAGAAGAATGACTCGGATTCATCCATGTGGTGGCATATAACAGTAACCGATTCTTTTTTATTACCGAGTAGTATTCCATTGTATGGATATACCACATTGTTTCCGTAAAAATGTGATTTTAATAGAAGTTTTCTATTCTCTTGATAGGAAGCATCTAAGTAATCTTTTATAATTTATAAGACCTTGCACATTCTATTATATATACAAGTGGCCTGCCCTCCAAAACACGTGGTATCTTCTACAAGAAAATGATATCAATTATTGCCTGCTTAAATTAGGTGTTTTTTTTTTTGGTGGAAGAGAAAGGCCTTTATACTGTGGCATTTCCTTGTTTACAAGAGAGTGAAATGTAGCCCCATAGATGATACTATTGATTTTAGTGAAAATCTTGGGACCTACGAGAATAAAACAATGATTTTCAATAAGTAGAAAGGTTTGAGGAGAGGTATAAAAAATGACATGGCTGGCCAGGTGCGGTGGTTCACGCCTGTAGTCCCAGCACTTTGAGAGGCTGAGGTGGGCAGATCACAAGGTCAGGGGTCTGAGACCAGCCTGACTAACATGGTGAAACCCCATCTCTACTCAAAAATACAAAATTAGCTGGGTGGTCATGGTGGCGGGCGCCTGTAGTCCCAGCTACTCAGGAGGCTGAGGCAAGAGAATGGTGGGAACCCGGGAGGCGGAGCTTGCAGTGAGCCGAGATCGCACCACTGCACTCCAACCTGAGCAACAGAGGGAGACTCCGAAAAAAAAAAAAAAAAGACACACTGCTTTGTATAGACAAGCTATTGACTTGCTCTGTGTGGACCTTCCTCAATGAAGGCAGGACACGATGGCTAACTAGTGATCGATCCCCTGTGCACTCCGATATCTAGATTAGGGCATCCAGAGTGGGCTGGGCCCAGCTTCCTGGGCCTGGGGATGCCGGGGGGCAGCCTGAGACCCTTTCTGGCACACAGCGAGTGAGCCCTGCAAAGAAGGTCACACGAAGTCCCAGCAGATCCTCCAGGCTCCACAGCGTCCCTGACATACTGCTCTTCAGTGATTAAAAAAGCTCCAGGATCATGTTTCCTGTGGCTCTTCATGACAGGAGCACACGAATCATAGAGTCCATGTCACTTGCCAAATGTGTTCAGTTATTATTATTATTTTTTTTGCCATGAATTAAGGAAACAGTCTTTCGTTTCAGTAAGACATTAAGTGCTATATGGAATTGGAAGAGTTTGACTTTGCAGCTGTGTGTATTCCCAGGGGACTTCATACCTGCCACCGCGTCTGTTTCAGTCCTGGTGTTACCCACTGCCTGCCTGTGTCTGCCGCTTTCTCTCCTTAGACGTCCTTCACCTTGTCCTGGACAGTGTACCTCCTGGCAAGGCACCCAGAAGTGCAGCAGACGGTGTACCGGGAGATTGTCAAGAACTTAGGGGAAAGGCATGTTCCAACTGCAGCTGATGTCCCCAAGGTCCCGCTGGTCAGAGCTCTCCTTAAGGAAACCCTGAGGTAAAAGGCTCGCCAGAATCTATCAACAAACTGTGTCCCTTACGTCCCTGGTTCTCTATCGTAACAAGGTCTCCAACTGCCTTCAATGACTGACTTCTTTAGGATGAGGACGTTCGTGACTGTGATTTTTCCTCTGCTCTTGTCAGAATAGCAGAAAGACCATTCTATTTTATGGATCGACATAATCCTTGTTCTCTGTAAATATCTTTGGGCTGGGCACAGTGGCTCACACCTGTAATCCCAGCACTTTGAGAGGCCAAGGCAGATCACCTGAGGTCAGGAGTTCAAGAGCAGCCTTGGCCAACATGGTGAAACTGCGTCTCTACTAAAAATACAAAAATTAGCCGGGTGTAGGGGTGGGTGCCTGTAGTCTCAGCTACTTGGGAGGCTGAGGCAAGAGAATCACTTGAAGCCAGGTGATAGAGCCGAGATTGCACCACCGCACTCCAGCCTGGGCAACAGAGCAAGACTGTCTCAAAAAAAAAAAGATTTTTGGAGCAGTCATTGAATATTGTCCCTGCTTTAGCCAATTGGCTTATTGGGGGTTTCCCAACATATGCCTGGGTCAACGGCCTTTAACTTTGTTCCTCTGAAGATAACACGAAACAAGATCGATATGTCAGGAAAACAGTTTGGGTGTTCTGCTGATTTCCAGACCTGGGTACAAACCTCATGGTTCTTGTGCGAATGTCCTCATCTGGGTTGAGAAGCCACCCAGTGAGGCTCATTTACTCCCAGACAGGGCTTTCCTGACAAAGGGGAAAGCCGGAGGGATGTGGGCTGTCCTGGGTTGAGGGGATGGTTTGGGTAGGAGGTGGGATTAAGGACAGATGACATCCCTTCCCCAAAGCACGGCATCCTCTGTGAGGAAGTGCTGTGACAAAGAGCAAAGCTTGTTTTCTGCAGTATGTACTAAAGAAATCTTTCACAGCTGACTTGATAATGACCTCAACCTATAGAGCACGCTGTTCAATCTCAAAATTAAAAAAAAAAAAGAAAAAACAGGAGCTGGCTGTGGGGTTTATTGGTATTTATCAATTAAAGTTTTATTCAGTGTTTTCTGAGACAACCTGATGGCTGAAATGCCGTTTCTCCAAATGCATTTCATGGGGTCTTAAGTCCTATGAACTATTTCTTGATAAAGTGGTCCCATGGTCGCATAAAATATTAGAAACTTGGAATTTTCCCTTCTGGAAACACAATGGCATGTGAAAGACTTGGCTTTGTGTTTTGCAAACGTTTTGCTTTGGGAATCTTTTCCACATTCCTCAGAATACTTGCTGGCAAAGCAAGACAGCAAAGAAGCCACAAAGGTCCTTGCAAAATGTTTCAGTTGAAAAAGTATCATGTGTTACTTTTTAAGAATTTTTAATGGAAATGGAAATATATCCGAGGTTCTGAATGTTCAATAAAATATTGTGAAAGTCACCACACCGTTCCTGTCCCTGCTGGCTCTTCTGCAGGCTGTTTCCAGTGCTGCCAGGGAACGGCCGGGTCACCCAGGAAGACCTGGTTATTGGCGGGTATCTGATTCCGAAAGGCGTGAGTTTGGGGACATAGGGGTGGCCAGGCCTTGCAGGTTGGGGTTGAATTGGAATCTGCTTTGTCCCTAAGCAGAGATCAATAGGTTTCCTTTTCTTTTGCATGTATTTTAAGATGAAGATGGGGTGTTGGGAGGAAGGAAGGGGATGATGTGATCTCAAAGTTCTGGAAACTTACTGCTCACCAGCAAGGCCGCCCATGCTCCTTGGCCTGCTCCCCAGGCCGTGTGGAAGTAGCCAGTCACTGCTGAGAGTCTCTGCAGGGCTTGATGTTCTTGTCAGTGGTTGCAGTGACATTTGGTGTGCACTGTGGAGCGGGAAGGGAGGGAGCTGCTGCCATCCTGGGTGTGAGTAGATCCAGGCGGCCCCCGGGAGGGAGCATCCCGGGAGAATGTCCTGCCAGGGCTCTGGGCCCTGCCCTGCTCTCGAGTGATTCTGCTCCTTATCCTTTTTGTGTCATCGCTGATTTCCTCAGACCCAGCTGGCCCTTTGCCACTATGCCACATCGTACCAGGATGAGAACTTCCCTCGGGCCAAGGAGTTCCGGCCTGAGCGCTGGCTGCGGAAAGGAGACTTGGACAGAGTTGACAATTTTGGATCCATCCCCTTTGGTCATGGGGTTCGCAGCTGCATAGGGCGGAGAATTGCAGAACTGGAGATTCACCTCGTCGTGATCCAGGTAGGGCGTGGAGGCCAAACGTTGGCCTTTGTGTTTGGCCTCTTTCTACTGGGCTCAACTGGATAAAGACTTCCAGGTTAAAAAGAAAACACGATTTTGGAAACTTAAGAGCAAGAGCTGTCAGGCACTGTGGCTCACGCCTGTGGTCCCAGCTACTCAGGAGGCTGAGGCGGGAGGCTCACTTGAACCTAGGAGTTCAAGGCTGCAGTGAGCCTTGATCACACCACAGCACTCCAGCCTGGGCGACAGAGTGAGGCCCTATCCAAAAACAAGAGCTCTGCGTGAAATCCCTTGAAAATGACTCCCCATCTCCCGTGCCCACCCCGCCCCCCAACCATGGCAGCCACTTCAACCCCATGGCCTCCTGCCTTGCTTCACTCCTTCCTTGGAATCGTGTGGGTGGACGACAGTCCACAGCCTGAAGATTTGGATGGGGTGTGTGTCACTGGGGGTGTCGGGGGCCCAGAGCGCAGCTCTCCTGCCATCACACAGCAGGTTGGGAGAGAGGGAAGCGGGGGTCAAATGAATGGTCTTCAAATGCTAGGGAGCATAAAACCAGCAGGGAGCGCCTTACAAGGCAGGCTTCTAGCCCTGCCTGCAGAGTCGCGGGTTTGGTGGGTTAGGGGTGGGGCATCCACTGCTGCTGCCGATGACGATGGTGTGGTGCATGGCTACAATCTGAGAAACGCTGGAGGTCTACGCAAGGCCCTATGGGGTTTGGGGACCCCACCTCCACCTCTAGTGGCTGGGTCTGCAGTTAGGAGCTGGCCTCTCAGGCACCCTCAGCAGCAGGCCCCCCGGGAAAGGCACAGTGGCCCTCTTGCTGGTCTCCTTTGTTTAACCGAGCCAACCGTTTACACGGAGCACTGGTTCTCGAGCTTCTTAGGTTGTGAAACATCAGGAAGCCCTGGGTGTTGTTAGAGAACACCTCACACGTGAAGATACATAATTCTGGGTTTTCACCGTATCTGGGTTCAGGCTGTAGCAGGAACTAAATAATACCTGAAGGAAATTTTATAAAAGAAAAGTCAATGGCGGAGGAAATTCCACCCGTTAGCCTCTGCTGCAAGTTGGAGAAGACTGTTTCAGTGACGGGAAACCTTGGCCCGAGGTTTGGGAGCTTCATCGTTGCCCGAGCATTGGGGGGCAGTGCTTTTTGTCTTTTGTCTCCTGCCTAGTTTTAATTTTTTCAACAAACTAACCACTCAGAAAAGAAAAAAATACTGTGTGGCACGTTGGCCTTGATGTGAGGAGACCCACATGTGAGTCTTCCCTCTACCATGTGGGAATGAGCAGGTGTTTCTGAGAGGTCAGCACGAGGGGGTTGGGTGTTGAGGCTGATTCACCCAGATGCCAGCATGTGATGGAGCTGCCTGAAGACATGTTGTTCAGCTCATTTCTTTAATAGTGACAAAGGCGTGAGTTACACCTGGGTCCCCATTGCAAGGCTTGACCCTTGAGTCCTGGTGCCTTGCCTGACTCTTAATTATCTTAAAAGAGATATCTTAAAGAGATTATCTTGAAGAGATAGTCGCTTTAGGGTGATGGATACTTTGGTATTCTTTCAAACTCACCGTGCAGGTACATTCCGGTTTTACCCTGGGAGGCAGGTCTGCTTCTGCTTTTGAACTATAGAAATGAGAAATGGAATCAAAGGTACGAACCAAGATCAACAATCTCATCATTCATTCCTTTTTCATTACTATTCACTATTACCAGCACAACTGATTGTAAATTAGGCTCTGCGGAGAGCTCTACCTCCCCTTCTAATAGTGTTAGAGGCCGGACGTGGTGGCTCACACCCATAATCCCAGGCCTTGGGGAGGCAGAGGTGGGAAGATCGTTGGAGGTTAGGAGTTTGGGAGCAGCCTGGGCAACAAAGCAAGTCTCTGTTTCTACAAAAAAAATTAAAAAGTTAGCCAGATGTGATGCATGCCTGTAGTCCCAGCTACTGAGGAGGCTGAGGTGGGAGGATCACTTGAGCCCAGGAGGTTGAGGCTGCAGAGAGCCGTGATCACACCATGGTACTCCATCCTAGAGCCCTAGCCCATCCTGGCTGCAGCTTCTTTGCCTGGGAGACAAAACTGGAGAGAGAGGAAGGGCAGGGCGGGGACTGCCTGGGTCCTAAGTAGGGGTAGGAGACTATGGTGTCACCAGCTCATCTGCCCCCTGCCCTGTCCAAATGGGCTGAAAGCAAGGCCCCCTTCCTCCCAGGAGCCTGTCCGTGGACAGAAGTCTTTAGAGCAGGTTACCTGTATTCCTAAGCCCAGGACTGACTTTGAACATCAAGCCCTGGCCGGCCGGTGGGCAAGATAATTGCTTTAGGGTGATGGATACTTTGGTGTTCTTTCAAACTCACCATGTAGGTACGTTCCAGTTTTATCCTGGGAGGCAGGGCTGGTTCTGCTTTTGAACTGTAGAAATGAGAAATTGAATCAAAGGTATGAACCAAGAATATTTAAATTCAGGATGTTAGCATGATGAAGTCTTTTGGAGGATTCAGCTCTCTCCGCCTCTGTTTCTGGCCGGTTCTGAAGTGGCTGCAGATTCGGAACCAGCAGGAAACCCGGAATTTCACTTTGTTCCGCATTTCCCCATGCTCCTTTGATGGCTTCTTCATCTAGACCTGAAGTGGAAGCAACAGAGTTAGAATTTGAAATGGCAAATGAAACTTAAGTCATCTGAGCATCTGCCTGCATCTCTGTCTCATGGCTGCACAGCTGCTCAGTGGACATGCTAGGCTCTGGTACGGGATCTAAAAATCTGTTTCCAAACAGCAGGCTTCCCGCTGACCCAGAGGTTCTGTAGCCTCCAAAAGCTGGATGTGGGTGCTCATAGCCTGGGCTCTCTGCAGCCCAGTGCCGCCACAGGAAGAGTAAAAGCATTCAGGGAGCACTGAGAATTTTCTGCTGTCCCAATTCTGACCCTTTCTCTCTCTTTCTCTTCTTAGTTGCTTCAACATTTTGAGATCAAAACATCTTCTCAGACTAAAGCTGTTCACGCAAAAACCCACGGGCTCCTGGCGCCAGGGGGGCCCATCCATGTACGATTCGTTAACAGAAAGTAAGCCTGGATTTTAAACCTGGGCTGACGTAGCAGACCAGCTCGCCGACACACAGTGGCTATTTGTGTGTTGCTGATCACCGTGGAGAAGGCAAGCGAAGTCGCTGGAGGCTGTCTTGTTATAGACTGGCCTCCCAGGTCCTGGGACACTTGTAAATCTTTATGCAAAGTAATGTAAAAAGGTTGCTGTTTACTGGTGCAGACCAGAGGTTGCCCTTTCTCTGGGGGAAACAGCTGTTTAAAAACCAGTGGCACTGAAATTTTGTGCTTCATACATTGTGCTAGACTCAATATTTAATGACTGGCAGTATCCTATGCATTTACTTGTATAGGGAAATGGTGGTTTACTTACATATTCAGTTCTCCAGTATATGTTCTCTAATACTGGCATCTGGGCTCAAATTGCCATCAACAGTAAGTTGGAGGCAATTTCAACTTGCTGTTTCTGATTTGAAGAGGGAACATTAAGAATGCCTCTGTAATACTGTAATTATGGGAAGAAAGCACCAAAGGTGACATTTTATCCTGAGCACCAGATTTAGATCCTATTAAAGGGCTCAAACTTAAAAGGGCTGGCTGGGTGCGGTGGCTCACGCCTGTAATCCCAGCACTTTGGGAGGTCAAGGTGGGAGGATTGTGTGAGCCAGAAGTTCGAGACCAGCCTGGGCAACATGGTGAAACCCTGTCTCTACCAAAAATACAAAAATTAGCCAGGCGTGGTGGTGCACACCTATGGTCCTAGTTACTCGGGAGACTGAGGCAGGAGGATCGTTTGAGCTCAGGAGGTTGAGTCTGCAGTGAGCTATCTATGATGGCACCACTGCACTTCAGCCCGGGCAACAGAGTGAGACCCTCTCTCAAAAATAAAATGAAATAAAATGACTGTACTCTTACTTTTTTCTCCGCGAGTGCTTAATTTTCTAGTCATAATGCCTGATGAAGTTGACTATTAGTTTTTATTTGGAAGAAATAAAAAAGAAAGCTCCTGGTGAAATCAAGAATAATCAGATTTTCTAACCAAATCTAAATACGGAGTAGAGCAGATATATAAGAACTGGAAATATGACTACGTAAAATTTTGTTGCCTAAGTTGTGAGAGGTAATACAACGGGCAGCATGGAAAACAATGTAACTTTAGAACATTTTTATTTCAAGGAAAAATAAATACACAAATAGAGACGCTACAGATACGACAATATTTTTATCTTGATGCTGTTATTTTAAATATCCACACGAGAACCCTGACCCAGCTGTGTGCCTGTGCCAGGCTCTCAGGGAAGCCGTGGCTCCAGGAGTGCTGAGTCCTGCTGAGTTCTGTTGCCTTTCCTGCTGCTCAGTAGTTGCTAAGAGGAAGCACCGTAATTTCCTGATACTCTTGCCTTGTCATCATGCCCGAAACAGCACATTCCCAAATCCGTAATTCCTTTTACATAATCCTGCTCCAAAAATGACTTTCCTACTAATATAGGCCATATAGTTTTTTTTTTTTTTTTGCATTTAGTAAGTCATTCCAAAATAACCCTTAAGTAAATAGACATAATATCCATTTCACATACCATTTTTGTTAAAGTATATAATAAAGTTGAAATCTCTGTGTGATGGCAGAATCACTCTTGTATGAATGCTGTAAGTGTACAGGTAAATGTGAAATTAGGTCATATTAACTGGCCAAGCGTTGGATTGATTACTTTGAGGTAGCAGTATACATATATTAAGTTTTATAAACTATACGAAATTGCATTCTGTTTGAGACTGAAATTTAAAATATTGAGAATAAGCGATTTGAAGTAAAATATTGAGAATAAGCGATTTGAAGCGATTTGAAGAGACTGAGCGCCCGCTGCTCAGTCTCACTGAACAGGAAGGGAAGCAGCCGGAGCTAGACACGGGGGCCTCCTGGTGTGATGTAGCAGGAAGTGCAGGGTGCCACCCAGGAAGCATCCGTGCCAAAGAAATGGAGATTTAGCTGGACAAGTTTCTAGGTTCGCTACTGGTTTATAAGAGACATGTGGTATACAAGGAGATGTCAAAACTCCATAGGTGGCTGGGCGTGGTGGCTCACACCTGTAATTCCAGCACTTTGGAGAGGTTGAGGTGGGAGGATTGCTTGAGGCCAGGAGTCTGAGACAAGCTTGGGCAACACAGTGAGATCTTGTCCACTAAAAATCAAAAAACTTAGCTGTGTGTGGTGGTGCATGCCTGTAGTCCTAGCTATGTGGGAGGCTGAGGCTGGAGAATTGCTTAAGTCTAGGAGGTTGAGCCTGCAGTGAGCTGTGACCTGCCACCACACTCCAGCCTGGGTGACAGAGCAAGACTCCATCTCAAGCAAACAAACAAGCAAACCCCATGGGGATGCAGTCAGCAAAATCCAGAATAAAGTGAGGTTTATAGGACCAATGTCTCGGGTTTCCAACAAAGCAAATACGTGACAGGCAAAAAACAAGAGGAGGGGCCGGGCGAGGTGGCTCATACCTGTAATCCTAGCACTTTGGGAGGCCAAAGCGGGCGGAAAACCTAAGGTCAGAGGTTCGAGACCAGCCTGGCCAACATGGTGAAACTCCATCTTTACTAAAAATACAGACATTAGCCAGGCATGGTGGCAGGCTCCTGTAATTCCAGCTACTTGGGAGGCTGAGGCAGGAGAATCATTTGAACCTGGGAGGCGGAGGTTGTGATGAGCTGAGATCACGCCACTGCACTCCAGCCTGGGCAACAAGAGCGAAACTCCGTATCTAAAACAAAAAACAAAAAAACCAAGGGGAGGGAAGAACTGTTACAGATGAAGCAATATAGGAGACATATTAAGCAAGTATAGTGCTGGACTTTGTTTGAATCAGATTCAAATAAACCACTTGTTAAAAAGACATTTAAGAGATAATTTTTTTTTTTTTGAGACGGAGTCTCGCTCTGTCGCCCAGGTTGGAGTGCAGTGGCCGGATCTCAGCTCACTGCAAGCTCTGCCTCCCGGGTTTACACCATTCTCCTGCCTCAGCCTCCTGAGTAGCTGGGACTACAGGCACCCGCCACCTCGCCCGGCTAGTTTTT
>NC_045444.1:9333226-9346370 GCF_002776525.5 Piliocolobus tephrosceles | reverse complement strand
TTTTTTTTTTTTTTTGTATTTTTTTTTTAGTTGAGACAGGGTTTCACCGGGTTAGCCAGGATGGTCTCGATCTCCTGACCTAATGATCCGCCTGCCTCGGCCTCCCAAAGTGCTGGATTACAGGCTTGAGCCACCACGCCCGGCCTAAGAGATAATTTTTAAAAATCAAATAAAAGCCAAAAATATTGATTCTTCCAATCCATGAAAAAAGAGAGCAATCTGGGGAAATGTGAACGCTGACTGTGTGTATTTGATGATATTTGGGAATTACTGTTAATTTTTTTGGTGTGATAATGGTAGTTACGTTTAAAAAAAGAGATCTTATCTCTTGGAGATATCTTTTAAAGATATAAATGTTTATGGCTGAAATGTTATGGCATCTTGGATTTGCTTTAAAATAACCCAGCTTGCTGCAGGGGGTGGGTAATGTGTGTGTGGGGAGGTGGGGAGGCTGCGGGAGGAAGAAATGACCCAAGGTTAGGCAGATGCTGCTAACTGTGGGAGCAAGGTGGTGAGAGGGCTCATGACACTATGCTCTCTACTTTGTGTACTTGTGACCATTTCCAAAATAAATGATGCCTTCAGAAACAAAAGACGGACCAATAATATCATCATTCATTCCTTTTTCATTACTATTCACTATTACGAGCACAACTGATTGTAAATTAGGCTCTGTGGAGAGCTCTACCTTCCCTTTCAATAGTGTTAGAGGCTGGGCGTGGTATGAGCCACCTGGGGAGGTATGAGCCACTTGGGGAGGTATGAGCCACTTGGGGAGGCGGAGGTGGGAGGATCGTTGGAGGTTAGGAGTTTGAGAGCACCCTGGGCAACAAGGTGAGTCTTTGTTTCTACCAAAAAAATTAAAAAATTAGCCAGATGTGATGCATGCCTGTAGTCCCAGCTACTGAAGAGGTTGAGGTGGGAGAGTTGCTTGAGCCTAGGAGGTTGAGGCTGCAGAGAGCCGTGGTCACACCATAGTACTCCAGCCTGGGTGACAAAGTGAGACTCCCATCTCTTAAAAAAAAAAAAAAGTGTTAGAAATGATTGACTTAGGCTGGGCGCAGTGGCTCATGCCTGTAATCCCAGCACTTTGGAAGGCTGAGGTGGGTGGATCACGAGGTCAGGAGATCAAGACTATCCTGGCTAAAGAGGTGAAACCTCGTCTCTGCTAAAAATACAAAGAAAAAAAAAAAAAATGATTGGCTTAACACACTGTAATAGTACATGGGTTGTGCTAGGGTTTGGGGGACCTGCTGGGGCCCAGGTAGCCTTTACAGCTGAGAAGGAAAGACAGGACAAGTCAGACAGCAGGAAGGAAAGGAGAAGCAGGACTCTGTGGTCCCAGCAGGGGCTTAAGTGGGTCAGACCACAGGGTGTGACAGCGGGGGGTGGTGGGGCCCATGGGGGCACTCCCTGCCTGAAGGTTTTCAACCTCCATTTTTAAGAATGCTGGGCAAATGAAAGGGCTCAGCCGCTGGCCAGGTCTTGGAAGCTGGCCAGGGGTCATGAGTGAGCCACGGGGCCTAGCACAAGCAAATGGCAGCATGAGACAGCTCCACAGCCCCTTCCCGGCCGAGGCAGGCATGCCCATCAGAAAGGTGGGGGACTAGCACAGAGAGTAAAAAGGAACTTATCAGAGGGACACTGGGCATTTGTCAAACGGAAGGACCAGCAGACCAGCCAAGCATCAGCCAGGGCCATCCAGGAACCTTGCCTGAGGATCTGGGGCCTCCCCAGCTCCTGGCTCACGTTTCTGCGGCTCTCCTGAGGGGCTTAGGCTGGGATGGACAGGTGGTCTGACAAAAGCATCGCTGCTGAGCTGGCAGCCACAGGCATCCACTGGCCAGCATCGCCAGCACATCCTCTGTCCTGTGTGGCCAGCATCGCCAGTCGCTGGGCCGCACGTCCTCTGTCCTGTGTGTCCTCTTTCCCTTGGGGTCCCTGCACACCTGTGTGTCATTTCCAGCCCCTCGCTCCTCCACCTCCGTTGAAGACTTTGGCCATTTACAATACATCTTTTTTTTTTTTTTTTTTTTTTGAGACAGAGTCTCATTCTGTGGCCCAGGATGGAGCACAGCAGCACCATCTTGGCTCACTGCAGCCTCTGTCTCCCAGGTTCCAGTGATTCTCCTGCCTTAGCCTCCCTGCATAGCTGGAATTAAAGGTGTGTGCCACCAAGCCCAGCTAATTTTTGTATTTTTAGTGGAGACAGGGTTTTTACCATGTTGGCCAGGCTGGTCTCGAACTCCTGATCTCATGTGGTCCGCCCACCTTTGCCTCTCAAAGTGCTGGGATTACATGCGTGAGCCACCATTCCCGGCCTCAATACATCTTAGGTCACTTCCTGGAAAGAAAAACTTCTCCAGTGACTTTTAGCCACTGCCACACTCTCATTTAACAATGAAAACATCCAGTCCAGTGTAAAAATCTTGGCTTAAAGCTGAGCATCTCTCCTCCCTCAGCTCAGGGCAGTGGAGGCTGGATGCCGGCAGGGCTGGGTGCCGCTGACCTCTCTGTTTCCTGGCTTGCCCTACCCCACTCTCACCCCAGGCTCTCAGGCTCCTCTGGTTTGGAAGAGGAGTTGGAGTGGGACAGGAGCCGTTTGACTGATGCCTCGGAGACCTGGCCTGAGCCTCTTCAGCCTGGGCAGACACTGATGCAAAACGGACCCTCCCTCCTGGGGGTTCTTTCTCAGGGGTTTTCCTAAACAGGGAGCCTCCAACCAGACTTACCAAGAAGCGGGCAGTGCCTCTCCTCCAGGCAGTTTATGACTGCCCGTCAGCCTTGGGCATCCAGGGTCCACTTCTGCCTGGGAGCTAGGCCCCTCCAAGTGCTCCTCTGGGGCAGAACCTAAAACCCTCCCACCAACTCCCTTGTGTCCCACCCTCTCCCCACCAAAGATCAGTGATTGGAAATGGGAGGTCTGGTCACTGGTTTTTCCTACTCATTTACAGAACAAGAACAATGAAGAGAGACTGATACTATAATCTAAACAGCAGAATTGCAAACAGGCAGTGTGACTCAGTCTCGGGGCTTAACTTCTCCCTTGGCATAATACATTTAGAGGGTCCTGAGCTTTTATTCTCTTTTGCAATATAGTGTCATACTGTATCAGTCCACAACTTGCTCCCCCTATCATTGTTTTAAGTGATTTATTCATGTTGCTACAAGTGAATCTCCTTCTTTAATTTTAACTCTTCACAGTATTTCTTGATATTGATATAGCACCATTTACTTACCCATATTCTTGGAAGAAGTCTTTCTAACTAACATTTTCTTTTATTATAACTACTATTGTACTGATATAGAGGAAAACTTCAAACAACCACAAAAATAGAACAATGAACCACCATGTATCCAACCTCAAAAAATTTTAACACCTCATTGCCATCTAGTTTCATTGATATCTCCATCTACTGGTTTATTTTGAAGCAAACACCACAAAACACAACATTACATTTATTAAGAGATCAATGTATATCTCTAAAACACATGGATTCTTTTAAAAAAAACCCATAATACCATAAAAATAGCTAAAAATTTATCAACGATGCATTATAATAATCAAATATCCAATCAGCATTCAAATTTTCATAGTCTCATAAATATACATTTTTAAGTAGTTTGAATGTATTCAAATAATGTTTATTCCTTGAGATGGACTGATTTGTCTCTTAAATATCTTTTAAGGTTCTCCTTCCCTCCCTCTCTTCCTGTGCCTCTATTAAAATTTTTTTCTTGCAGTTTATTTCTTGAAGAAACTGAATTGTTTATCCTGCGGAATTTCCCAGAATCTGAATGTTGCTGATCTCGTTCCTATGGTGTCATTTAGTATGTTCTTCTATCCCCTGTTTTCCCTGTATATTTGTAGTTAGATCTAGAGGTCACCCTCATTCTAAAATAATTTAGTTGAGTATAGAACACTATATTAGTGGTTATTTTCTCCCGGCACTTTGAAGATATTATTCTGTTGTCGTTAGACTTTGGTTATTGCTATTGAGAAGTCTGAGGTCATTCTATTCTCACTCTGTGGGCAATTTACCATTTCTCTCTGGCTGCCCTTGCTCTTGGTCTTGAAGTTCTCTTATTTCATTAATTTTATTTATTTTACTTACAGCTCTTTAAAAAACCTCCCTGAATTAGAAGATGCATGTCCTTCATCAATTCTGGAAAATTCTCAGCCATTATTTTCATGAGTATTGCTTTTCTCCATTGTCTTCATTTACTCATTCAGGAGTTTCTAGTAAACTGAAACTGGATCTTCTTTCTTCATTCTATGATTCTTACCTTTTCTTTCAAACTTTTCACTTATTTGTGTCTCTTGAGTGGCGTTCTGGGAAATTTCTTCAATCTAGTTTCCAGTTCACTATTGCTCTTTTCAGCTGTATTTAATCTGCTACTAAACATGTCCATCATTTCAATAATTGTTGTTTTCCATTCTATAAACACTATTTGGTTCATTTTCAAACAAGCCTGGTCCTTATCTTAACAATGGCTTGCTCCTGTATCATCCCTTGACTCCTTTTATTGAATGATTATAAACATACTTATTTTATAATCTACCTCTGTGTGTTCTGTTGTTTGGAGTTCTCAGGAGTTGAGTTCTTTGGCTCACTGTTGCTTGCACTGTTGCTCCCCATGGTTTATTTCCTCATTTGCTTTGTGGTTTTGGGGCGTGTGTCCCTGTTGGTGGAGCTTTACTTGTAGAACATGTGCAGCCCAGACTGGGGGTATGTTCCTCAAAGGATCTTTGGATTTGCTCTTGCCAGACCCCCCAGGGGTGTTAACAGCTTGGAACTGCTATTTTCTTATTATTTCTCAACAGTGGGATTCCTTGACAATGCTTTCAGGCAGGCCTGAGGCTGCACATTCTCATGGAAACATTTTGAGACAATCTGAGACAGACACTGTCTTTTGTGGCCACTTTTGGCCAATGAACAGATTTTTATTTATTCTCCGAAAGTGTAGCCCTTAGATGATCCTCTTTGTGGGGTGGCCTTGTTTCTAACTCCCCTCCTCTGGGCCACATTGCTTGCCTTCGTGGTTAGTGAAACAAGCCCTTTGGAAACTGCTAGCCTCCCCATCCAAGGCAGCGAAAGTGTCAGCCCCACTTACTTTTATGATTTTCAGTTTTTTCTCAGTGGTAGGTAGAGTAATGCCCCCTGCCTCAAAGATGCCCACATCCTAGTCTCCAGAACCTGAGAATATGCTAGATGGCATGTAAATTGCAGATAAAATTATCACTGGTAATCATTTAAGATGGAATGATTGCCCTGGATTATCAGAGTAGGCCCAGTGTCATCACAAAGGTTCGTACAAGTGAAAGAAAGAGGCACAAGAGAGTCAGAGGAGGCTGGGTGTGGTGGCTCACGCCTGTAATCCCAGCACTTTGGGAGGCAGAGGTGGGTGGATCACGAGGTCAGGAGATCGAGACCATCCTGGCTAACATGGTGAAACCCCATCTCTACTAAAAATACAAAAAATTAGCCAGGCGTGTTGGCAGGTGCCTGTAGTCCCAGCTACTCGGGAGGCTGAGGCAGGAGAATGGCATGAACCCGGGAAGCGGAGCTTGCAGTAAGCAGAGATCACACCACTGCACTCCAGCCTGGGTGATAGAGCAAGACTTCGTCTCAAAAAAAAAAAAAAAAAAAAAAAAAAAAAAAAAAAAGAGTCAGAGGAGATCTGATTACAGAAGAATGGCCAGAGATGCACTGCTGCAGACTCTGAAGATGGAGGAAGGGGCCACAAGCCAAAGAATGTTGGTGGCCCCTAGAAGTGGAAAAAGCTATGGAAATGGATTTTCCCTTAGGGAATGAGGCCAGTAAGACCAGCGTCGGATGTCTGACCTCCAGAGCTGTAAGATACTAAATTTGCATTATCTTAAGCCACTAAGACTATGGTGATTTTTAAATGGCAGGGTAGAAAAATAACACACTCTCTAACATATTTGGCCGTCAGTCTTTTTACTTTTCTAATGGACTCCTACACGCATTTAGAGGGACACATGTTTTATCCAGCATGTCTAGGTATTTTGTACTGGGAAATTTTAATACCTCAGTCTACCATATAGCTGCAAACATAAGCTGTGCCTTAAGCTTAGAAATATTCCTAATATCTTTCATTCTCAGGCTTTTTGTTTGTTTGGGTCCTTCTGCTGTGTTTCTCTTTCTCAATCCACTAATAGTTTTCATCATGAAGTATAAAGAATGAGGGGAAGAAGGACCCCAGTGTCTCACACGAGACACCTTTTGGGACAAACACAGATTTAGGCAATGAAGCTTGGATAGGAATGATCCTGATGGGCCAGGTGTGGTGGCTCATGCCTGTAATCCCAGCACTTTGGGAGGCCGAGGTGGGTGGATCATCTGAGGTCAGGAGTTCAAGACCATCTTGCCCAACATGGCCAAACTCCATCTGTACTAAAAATACAAAAATTAGCCCAGTGTGGTGGCATGCGCCTGTAGTCCCAGCTACTCAGGAGGCTGAAGCAGGAGAACTGCTTGAACCCGAGAGGCAGAGATTGCAGTGAGCTGAGACTGGACCATTACACTCCAGCCTGAGCAACACTGTGAGACTCTGTCTCAAAAAAAATTTAAAAATAAATAAAAAAATAAAGGCATGATCTTGATAGGTCCTGGGATCCGTGCAGCCCACGAGGACCCTGCCCCGAAGCATCACACTGTGTGTCTCTTCGGATGAAACACAGCAGAGGAGGAGGTATTTTAGTCCCTGCCAAATGCTTTGTTTTATATACAGGCTCTGATTTATAATTTAGCTCTTATATAATAAACACTTTCCAATAGAACTATACTTAGAACCTCACTGGCCTGTTTCATCTCAGACTCTCTGCCGAGGACCCAGATCTGCTGTGGCCAACGCATGGATGTGGACAGTGGATCAGGAGGCTCCGCAGAGAGGGCGGCACCATCCAGAGAGCCCTGTCGGCCTCAGGGCGGTGCAGCAACGTCACTGCCATATCCCGGGGACCCGGCAGGGGATTTTACATGTCAGCTACGTGGTAGGCAATTGTGTTCATATCACCACACGTGGATTTCTAAATTACAGCCTTCGTGAAAATCTAGGATCACCATGTCGCTCCCAGAGTGTCTCCTGGTCCCCTCAAGTCTGAGTCACGAATGTCATACGTGGGACTGGAGCAGCCATGGCAAGTGGGCACCCTCCAGGGACCCTCAAGGATGTCTGAAATTGCCTTCTGTGTGAGAGGAAGTGTGGCCAGAACGTATTTCGTTTATAGCCAAGCTTTTAAAAAGAGAGCAACAGCAATAAAGTGTGTGGGCTTTTAGCAGACATAGACAGAAGGAGAAGTAACACCCTGTCAGGGTGTGGAAGCCCTTTCCATCAACAGATGATTCCAGAGGCACACGGGGTGGGTTCCCTGAGGAGACAACACCCAGCAGCTCTGCCTCCGGAGGCCATGCAGAGGGCACCGGGAACACCATCCAAGCATCTGCACTGTGGGCGCAGGAGGCTGCTGGAACCAGAGGCCCCGATCTCCCCTTGTTAATGTCCTGAACATCGCTGCTGGACTGTGCATCCCCAAACACTTCATTCCCTCACCCTGCCTGAACCTCCCAAAATGAATAGCAGGAGACTTGGGGTCCTCTGGGCTTCCAATGCAGACAGACAGTGCCTGGGTCCGTCCAGTCCTCCATGCTGTCCAGCGCTTAGCTTTGGTAAGCACTTGAGGGCCCTGAGGTCTTTCCTTAAAGACCAGGGATAGCCACAGCCATTCTGCTTGAAAAGGATTGGATGTGCTCATGGACACACGGCCTCTGGCACACAGCTGGGCTTCCGTAAAGGGTGCCTCTCTGTGTCTGCCTTACACTGTGGATGAGGCAGCTTGCCACAAAGTGGCTGCCCAGCCCTATGGCAGTGCATTCAATCCGAGGGCGGGGAAATGGTTTCAGTTCTGAGCCCCAGTTTAGTGTGGTGCCAGGAAGTCATCAGGGAAGCGAGGACTGGAATCGTGTGCCCCATGAGGGTTAATAACAGGGATTGCACCATTACAGAAGGGAGCGCAGATTGGGGAAAATGCAACAGAAGCGGAAATGAAGTCCAGGTCACAGTGTGGAAACATACGGCGTGGTGTGCGGGCTTGGGTGTAAATGCTGGCTTCCTGGCGGACAAGCAGCAGGACTTTGTCAAGCAGCTGGAACTCGGTGCCCCAGGCTCTCCAGATGATGACTATGCCGACCTCTTGGAATTGTCCTGGGGTGGTGCCTGGCCCATGGGAAGAATGTTGGGCCTGTTTGCACCACCGATCTCTGAGCTGGCTTCCCTCCCCACTCCCATCTACACATCTTGTCTCTATCTCAGAGCCTCTGCCGACTGAGCCTCCTCCGACGCAGCTCCTTTCTTTCCGTGCTTCTTCCCTTATGCTCCTGACTGCTTCCCAGGGCTTCTGTCCCCGCCTCCTTTCAGCTGTGTTGGAGCCACTCAGCTCTGCCCCCACCCGGCCGTGTGCTGGCGCTGGTTCATGCCACGCTGGCTTGGGGGAGCTGATCGTTCTGTTTTAAGCGAGCATTGAAACAGTCGTGACAGGAGTGTTTACACGATGGAAATCAGCAAGCACTGTTTCGGTGACATCTGGGCCACACCTCACAGGTTAAGGACACAGTCCCCGTAAGACTGCCTTCCTACAGACCCCAGCCACAAGTTTGGTCCCAGGTCACCCTTGGGTGGCTACAAATTCAGGAATCCGGGTCTGATAATTTACTGAATAATTTACTGGAATGACTCACGCAACTCAAGAAAGCACGATGCTTAGGATTACAGTTTTGTTATAAACACAAAGACACAAATCAGAACCAGCCGAAGGGAGAGATACCTGAGTGAGGCCTGGGAGTGTCCCAAACAGGAAGCTTCCGTCATTTCCAGACACGACTGTCTTCCCGGCACATGGTGGGTGATGGTCCGCAGAGTGCTGTCACCCGGGGAAAGTCACCCAAGCTGTGACATCTGGAGTTCTCACTGAGTTTCATTACGTAGGTGTGGTTAATTAGGTCACTGCTCCCTGGCCTCCGTCTCGAGCCCCTCTCCCTTACCCTGGGTCAGGCTGACACCTCAAAGCCCCAACCCTCTCCTCGCACAGTTGGTCTTTCTGGCCTGATGGCCCCCATCCTGAGTCACCTTGCTAGCAAAAACCATGGGTTGTGGCTCAAGGATCCACCATGAATAATAAGGGTTTAGAGGCGCCCTCCCAGGACCTAGGGATAAGGACCAGCCAAACTGTCAATTACACAGCGACAAATCGGTGTCCACTGCCCCTCCCCCAGTCTCTGTCTCCCCGTGCTCCCATTCCTGTCTCCGAGAGCAGGCCCCAGACAGGCCAGACTCATCTTTTCCTAGCACGCGGCATCACCAACTCTAACAAGCCTCTGGCCAGGTGCCACCCAGCCCAAGCTGCTGGAGAAAAATTCACCCGTTGCCTTTCCTCCCGTGGGAGCTGCCCTTCTCTTCTGCTCCCCTACCCCACATTTAGTGACCTGAATCTCTGGCTTTCTATTCGTCCCTGCCAAATGTTATCTTTGCTGGTTTTAGTCTGTTCTTCCGCCTGTTGGATCATTTTAATATCCTGGTTTTGTGAACTCAGACATGGATTGACTGCATCGTGCTGTTCACAGTTTTGGCAACTGCAGTTCCCATGTTTATGCAAGTCCCTGGCAAGACCCTCTGTAACTGATTGCTACGGCCCTCCCAGCCTCTGGACAGGGGTTTGGGCCTGTTGGTAATACATGGTCCCTACACTTCACTGCTCTGAGCCCTCCTCCCTGCCGAGCCTGCCAGGCCTCACGCGTGCCTAGAGCACATCTCCAGGGTTACTGCTCCCAGATCACGTGTGCAGGTCCCGCCCGCTGGCAACTCCCACAGCCTGGGGGATCCCCGCCTTGCATAGTGAGAACCGTTGTCTCTGCCTTGGAGGGAGCTCGGCGGAGCTCTCCTGGGTTTGGCGCAGAAGCGAAAAGGAGGCTCCTGTTTCCCCCCCCCCGAGTTCATCTTGTCTCCTCACCCCACGTCCTTGAAAAGAGGCTGCAGACACCTTCCCTCCTCCCCACCTCTGCCCCGGGGACTTGCACACACTTTTCCTCAAGAGCCTTCTCTGGGGACTTCTCCGGCTGCGTTTGCCCACCGCCTGTAGTTTCGGACAACCACAGCTGAGGAGTGCCGCCTTTTGCTGGGGTTTGCTGTGTCCCAGGAACATTTTCCTTCTTCCGGTCTCTCAGTCTTCACCGCAGCTCCCTGAAATACTCTTATTACCCTCCATTTTTAGATAAGAAAACAGGGGCTTGGAGATAGTAAAAGCTCATTCAAAACCATCATGAGCATACGTCGCAGGTCTAGGTTTGCATCCAAGCTGTCCACACATTCAACAGGTGTTTACTGAACACCTACTGTGTGCTGTCTGCCTCTGGAGCCTGCGTGTCTTCTACGTCACCTGCCGCCTTTCGTGCTGCTGAGGACCCAGGACTGGTGGGAGTGCCAGGTGGGAAAGGGAGGGAGTGGGTGGGTGCCAGGGCCCTGGTGGGGGCACGGAGTGGGGGGCGCTCGCTGCTCCTGTCTCCCCACTAGATGGGACTGCTTGGCTGGATGTCCCAGGTAGTGCTGGGCCAAACTGTCCATTCACACTTTGTGAGCTTTAGGGCCCTTCTGTAAGCCCAGGGATGTCCAGCCATGCCCAGAGAGCCCTCAAGAGTGACCAGGAAGCTACCTAGAGAGGTTCCCATATAGTGCTGGGATGTGGAGGGTGCTGGAGCCAGAGGGGACTTGGAGACCCCCTGACTCATGACCTACATTTTGATTTCTCAGAAGTTGCAGCTATGGAAGATTCTGGAAGGTTGAAGGCCCAGGAAGACACAGGAGGATGGACCCCAGAGGCAGCTTCTATGAACAGAGACATGCCTGGAACTGTGGGGGTTCATATTTAGTTAACATTTTTTTAAGTCTAAAATTTTTAAATTTTGTGGATACATAATAGCTGTACATACTAGTTTTCTCCCTGCAAACTTAATTTTGAAAAATTGCAAGCCTACAGAAAAGTTGAAAGAATAGGTACAATGCACACCTGTTTCACTCTCACCTGGAGCCACTACTGGTTAATATTTGGTCACTTTGGCCCGGCGCAGTGGCTCACGCCTGCAATCTCAGCGCTTTGGGAGGCGGAGGAGGGAGGATCACCTGAGGTCAGGAGTTCGAGACCAGCCTGACCAACACGGAGAAACCCCGTCTCTACTAAAAATACAAAATTAGCCAAGTGTGATGGCGCACGCCTGTAATCGCAGTTACTTGGGAGGCTGAGGCAGGAGAATCACTTGAACCCAGAGGGACAGGTTGTGGTGAGCTGAGATTATGCCATTGCACTCCAACCTGGGCAACGAGAGTGAAAATCCGTCTCAAAAAGAAATTGTTTTTGGTCAATTCTGCTTGGTTTGTTTCTCACATTGTGTGCTTGTGCATGTGTGTGCTTGTGTGCATGTGTGCATGTGTGAGTCGTTGGAAAATCAGTGGCAGATTGCGTGTCACTTCCCCCTGAACGCTCCAGCAGCATCTCCTAAACACAGGCACATTCTCTGACATAACCTCAGTGCTGCTCTTGGTGCTGTTATTCCTTTAAGAAAAGAATGGAAGGGAAAATGTACTTGGCTTAGGAACGTGACAAATCCCCAGTGAGGCCTGGTTACCAAGAGTGAGAACATGAGGAAGCCAGCTGGGAGAGTGTCCTTCCCTTGCTTTGAGGGAAATCCGAGGCCTAGCTTGTATTCACATCATGACTTGAGCTTTACTTTGCTGTGCTTTTCAGGTGACTCACATGGGCAGGCATGATTTCATCTGGATGTGGAGGACCATTTCTCAGGAACTCTAATTCCAGTGAACCAGTGAGTAACTCAGCATTTGTCTTTTGTTTTTTTTTTTTCTCTTTTTACTTCACTGTCCATTTTTGAACAAGTATAGACATTGAGGAAGTCTCATTCTTCTCAGACAGGCAGTCACTGCATACTGTGTGGTTACATCCTGCTGGTCATCAAAAAAATGCAAATTCTTACCAGTGAAGAGATAGCTTAGGGCCACATTAGTAAGTGTCCACAGGTTAGTAAGTGCGTGTTTGGTGGATGGTGAGGCTTGGTCCTTTGAAAGCAACGGCAAGCCCCGTGGGCACCGTTCATGCACAGGAGTGCACGTTTAGGTCATACTAGTTTTTGAAAACAATTCCAAAGTGTGCCCTGGGACCTCCAAAACTACATTGAAACCAGTGAGCTACAGCACTCCTACCATCCCTCCAAACAACAACGAAGAGTTGATGAAGCAATGGATACTAAAGATGGAAAACTGCAATATGTTCCTTTTTTAAAGCTATTTTCCTTCTGAATAATTTTTTTTTTTTTTTTTTTTTGAGACAGAGTCTGGCTCTGACGTCCAGGCTGGAGTGCAGTGGCATGATCATGGCTCACTGCAGCCTCAACTTCCCAGGCTCAAGCCATCCTCTCACCTTAGACTCCTGAGTAATTGGAACCCCAGGTGTGCGCCACCATGCCTGGCTCACTTTTTCTATTTTTTATAGAGACGAGGTCTCACTATATTGCCCAGGCTAGCCTTGACCTTCTAGACTGAAGCTATCTTCCCCGCTTGGCCTCCTAAAGTGCTGGGATTACAGACATGAACCACCATGCTGGGCTGTAACTTTTTTTAAGCAATTGGTTCTTCACTCTTACTTTTGTATACATTTTTTTGTTATATCTTTCTACTGCTGGATATGGAGGTGTCTCTGAAAATGGAACATTCCAGCTTTTAAAAACTTCATCATGGCCGGGCATGGTGGCTCAAGCCTGTAATCCCAGCACTTTGGGAGGCCGAGACGGGCGGATCACAAGGTCAGGAGATCGAGACCATCCTGGCTAACACGTTGAAACCCTGTCTGTACTAAAAAAAAATACAAAAAACTAGCCGGGTGAGGTGGCAGGCTCCTGTAGTCCCAGCTACTCAGGAGGCTGAGGCAGGAGAATGGTGTAAACCCGGGAGGCGGAGCTTGCAGTGAGCTGAGATCCGGCCACTGCACTCCAGCCTGGGTGACAGAGCCAGACTCCATCTCAAAAAAAAAAAAAAAAAAAAAAAAGTTTTGAGACCGGGC